>NC_092122.1:11186542-11391542 GCF_045679555.1 Salvelinus alpinus
GTTGCTGTTTGACATGCTGCCATAAAGGGCAGTCATGGTTGGTTCCTCTGCTCTGGCTCTAATAGGGATGTTCTATTGATTAACAATGTGCTGATCTTGTCCCCCTATCCCTGCTGGGGAGGAAAAGAAGAGGGCGAGAGATGGGGTGGAGAGGGGGAGTAGGGGAGAGGGTCAGTATCAGTCACAGTGCTGAGGCCTTAATGAAACACCCTTACATATGTGTCAATTCACTCATGCACGCACACACACACACACACACACACACACACACACACACACACACACACACACACACACACACACACACACACACACACACACACACACACACACACACACACACACACACACACACACACACACACACACACACACACACACACACTGACAGGCACACACTCCACTCGTATATAACTAACAGATGCTGTAAGGCACATGTGTCAAACACAAGGCCTGTGGGCCGGCAATGATTTGGTTTGTGAATTCATTTTGGCCCGCTTCCATACCGCCCACGATGCGCTGCACTACAAGTCACAGCAAGCACTGCCAAAGTGCTGCACGCCAAATTGCCACACACACACACACACACACACACACACACACACACACACACACACACACACACACACACACACACACACACACACACACAAGCCAGTGCACTGTACCATATAATCACAAATGGCACTGACTGAATCTTCTACCACACTGAAAGTTAAAACATCTTGTAGGCTAAATGTCCATGCCAAGTTTCAGTCCCGTCAAGTCATTGCTGTAGCCTACAGAATGTCATCTTTGTTGTCAAAAAGATAAAGGACTCATACACGGGTATAAATTACTACTAAAGGACAATAGGACACACAAGTGTGTATAAATGAGTCAACAGTTCAGTCATCTACTTTATGAAACTACAACCTGTTGTGCTTGCATTGGGGAATTCAAAATCAATTGCGCTGCTATCATGTGTCCCGTTTACAGCGCGCAGTGGAGGGAAGGTGTACAGACACATGCCACAGTCCTAGCTAGACTCAGCACAGATTTTAGCATGTGAATATTGGTGGGGCAAACACCCCAAAAATGTAGATGCATGCCAGCAAAGCCACTACACAACACAACACTAAATAATACATTAGTTGCACTATAATGTTGACAAACAGTGCCCACAAACTGTTAGGGACTACATAAAGCTGTCCCAACAGCAGAGCTTTCTTTTCAGCACCATGGAGTGAATCCTTACGACTGCTACACCTGGTTTTCAGCGGAGCCTTGTCTGGCAGCGAAACAGTTCATTCAGGCTCATTTACTGCCTTTTATGGTTGACTTCTTAAACAAATGTGGTTTCTACTGACAATCGAGATGACATAGGCTACATGTTACCCACCTAGTCAGAACAGTATGCTAAGTTAAGAGGGGGAAAGAGACATTATTCGAATGAGGCACATGGTCTACTAACAGCTTACTACACAACATACAGTATTACTTTCTTAGCTACGGTATACATATCTCCCTGTCATATTACATTTTTGGACTCACCTTGTTGTTCTGTGCTCACTTGAACATGAAGGTGGTGTGACGGTCCTTCTGACATTGTTTGTCATCAACGTCTGGCATTCTCAGGATGTATGGTGCATTCAAGACAACTGGGAACTCTGAAAAAAATGAGGTCGATTCACGACATCAGTGATCTTCAGATTGGAGCTCTAGAAAGAGCCAGAGTTCCCAACTTGGAATTCAGAGTTGGAGGACCGTTCAATACGTATTTTCCCAGTTGGAGCTCGCTTTTTTCAAAGTTCCCAGTTGTCTTGAACTCACTGAAGTCTAAGATTACCCAGTTCTGAGTTTCCAGTTGTTTTGAACTCGGCAGAAGTAATGCTGCATTGACAGTATGGCCAATGTATTCAACCTTTTCTGGCCCATGGTGTTGTATGTGAATGTTTATCCTTTTAAGCTTGGAAAAGAGACCCTTAAACCCAGACTTGGACCACACACTGGAAACAGGAGACAAAGGGCTGTGAGACGTGAGTTTAACTCGGGACATATGAAAGGTGGGGTGTATACGAAGGGTATGGGGCAACAGAAGACGAACAGCAGAGGGACTAATCATTTTAGAGATGTGAAACGGGCCAATAAACCGTGGGGAGAGATTGCGGGATTCCACCTGGAGGGGCAGATCCCGGGTGGATAGCCATATATTCTGCCCGAGACGATGCAGGGGAGCTAGGGGCCGATGGCAATCTACTTGTCATTGATACCTGGAGGAGGGCCAACCAGGCTCTCTTACAGGTACGACGACAGTGGCGGACAAACATCTGGACAGAAGTGACGCCGACCTCTTCCTCCTGCTCGGGGAAGAGCGGGGGCGGATACCCCAGGGAATATTCAAAGGGCATTAGGCCCCAGCGTTGGAATCTGGAGGACAGGTTGGCCCGCGACCCAATAAGGGTGTAGAACGCCTTCCAGAACTGAGACGAGAACTGAGGACCCCGGTCGGAGACCATGTCCACCGGGAGTCCGTGGATCCTGAAGACGTGCTGCACCATGAGCTGGGCAGTCTCTTTGGCAGAGGGTAGTTTGAGGAGAGGGATGAAATGGGCGGCCTTGGAACACCGATCCACTACCATCAGAATGACAGTGTTGCCATCAGACAGAGGGAGCCCAGTGACAAAGTCCAGGGAGATATGGGGCCAGGGTTCGACGGGTACCAAGATGACAGGTAAGCCTGGAGAAATGAGCCCATTCCAGGACCCGGGACTGGACTAAATTAGGGACGAACAACCGGTTAGCCGGACCCCCTCCAGGGGCAGACTGGGAACGTTGTGCCTTGCGGACCAGGTTCTCAATACCCCAGCCCACAGCAGCTGCAAGGCATGAGGTAGGGAGGATGGTCTCGAAGTCAGGGTATGTGGCAGCGGGACTGTACAGGTGAGAGAGGGTGTCAGGTTTAACATTCTTGGACCCTGGACAATAGGAAATGGTGAAGTTGAACCTGGTGAATAACACAGCCCACCAGGCCTGCCTGGAGTTAAGGCACTTGGCTGTGCAGATATATTCCAAATTCTTGTGGTCAGTCAAAACCAAAAACGGATGTTCTGCTCCCTCCAGCCGGTGTCTACGCTCTTCCAGTGCCACCTTGACCGCCAGGATGTCGTCGAGATATACGAACACGAAATGGTTTAACCTGTCTGGGAACGGGGTTCCAACAGCCAATGAAATTGCAGGGCGCCAAATTCAATCAACAGAAAGCTCATAATTCAAAATTCTCAAACATACAAGTATTAGACACCATTTTAAAGATAACATTCTTGTTAATCCAACCACAGTGTCCGATTTCAAAAAGGCTTTTCGGCGAAAGCAGAACATATCATTATGTTGGGTCAGCAACTAGTCACAGAAAGCATACAGTGACCAAAGAGAGGAGTCACAAAAAGCAGAAATAGAGATAAAATGAATCACTAACCTTTGATATTCTTCATCAGATGACACTCCCGGGACAACATGTTACACAATACATGTATGTTTTGTTCGATCAAGTTCATATTTATATCCAAAAACCTCAGTTTACATTTGGCTTTGCCTCCAAAACATCCTGTGAATTTGCACAGAGCCACATCAATTTACAGAAATACTCATAATAAACATTGATAAAAGATACGAGTGTTATTCACAGAATTAAAGATATACTTCTCCTTAATGCAACCGCTGTGTCAAATGTCAAAAAAACTTTACGGAAAAAGCACACCATGCAATAATCTGAGTACGGCGCTCAGAAACATCTTATGGCTGCAATCCCGTTAACGGGATCGATATGACAACAGCCAGTGAAAGTGCAGGGCGCCAAATTCAAACAACAGAAATCTCATAATTAAAATTCCTCAAGCATACAAGTATTTCACACCATTTTAAAGATACACTTCTTGTTAATCCCACCACAGTGTCCGATTTCAAAAAGTCTTTACAGCGAAAGCACCACAAACGATTATGTTAGGTCACCGCAAAATCACAGAAAAACACAGCCATTTTTCCAGCCAAAGACAGGAGTCACAAAAAGCAGAAATAGAGATAAAATTAATCACTAACCTTTGATGATCTTCATCAGATGACACTCATAGGACTTCATGTTACACAATACACATATGTTTTGTTCGATAAAGTTCATATTTATATCCAAAAACCTCAGTTTACATTGGCGCCATGTTCAGAAATGCCTCCAAAATATCCGGAGAAATTGCAGAGAGCCACATCAAATAACAGAAATACTCATCATAAACTTTGATGAAAGATACATGTTTTACATAGAATTAAAGATACACTTGTTCTTAATGCAACAGCTGTGTCAGATTTCAAAAAAGCTTTACGGCAAAAGCATAATATTCAATAATCTGAGAACAGCGTTTAGCCACCAAAGGACTGACATAATAGACTGACTTAATAAACACTCTTTCCTCAGTCATCAATCTTGATAAAAGAACCAATGCAGTTACCCACCAAATTGTGCAGTCAACAAAAGTCATAAATAGCATTATCAATCTTCACTTACCTTCGCTGATCTTTGTCGGAATGCACTCCCAGGACTCCCACTTCCACAAGAAATGTTTGTTTTGTTCGGTAATGTCCGTCATTTATGTCCAAATAGCTATTTTTGTTAGCGTGTTTGGTAAACAAATCCAAAGTCAGGAAGCGCGTTCACTAAAAGCAGACGAAATGTCAAAAAGTTCCGTAACAGTCAGTAGAAACATGTCAAACGATGTGTTGAATAAATCTTTAGGATGTTTTTAACATAAATCTTCAATAATGTTCCAACCGGAGAATTCCTTTGTCTTCAGAAATGCAATTGAACTCTAGCTAACTCTCATGTGAGCGCGCATGGTCAGCCTATGGCACTCTGGGAGAGACCTTACTCAATCCCCTCTCATTCGCCCCCACTTCACAGTAGAGGCATCATACAAGGTTCTAAAGACTGTTGACATCTAGTGGAAGCCGTAGGAAGTGCAATATGACCCCATAGACACTGTATATTCGATAGGCCAAGAGTTGAAACACTATGAGTTATGTTGTACTCACAGACATCATTCAAACAGTTCTAGAAACTTCAGAGTGTTTTCTATCCATATCTACCAATAATATGCATATATTAGCAACTGGGACTGAGTAGCAGGCAGTTTACTCTGGGCACGCTTTTCATCCAAACGTGAAAATGCTGCCCCCTAGCCCAAACAGGTTAACATGTCCTGGAGCACATTGTTTACCAGGGCGTGAAAGACCGCGGGGGCATTGGTGAGACGAAATGTCATGACCATGTACTCATAATATCCACTGGCAGTGTTGAAGGCTGTCTTCCACTCATCCCTTTCACGTATCCAAACCAGGTGGTAGGCATTCTGAAGGTCCAGCTTGGAGAAGATGGTAGCCCCCTGGAGAGGTTCGAAAGCCGAGGAGAGGAGTGGTAGGGGGTAACGATTCTTGATCATTATGTCATTAAGGCCCCGGTAGTCAATGCATGGACGCAGGGTCTTGTCCTTCTTTTCCACAAAGAAAAACTCTGCACCAGCAGGGGACACAGAAGGACAGATGCCTCCAGCAGCCAGAGAGTCCTCAATCGACTCCTCCATTGCCTTGGTCTCCAGGTTGGATAGGGAATATAGCCAACCAAGAGGTGGTGTGGTACCTGGAAAAGGTCAATGGCACAATCGTAGGGACGATGCGGGGGAAGAGGTACTCTGTTGGGATGGTAGAGAAATCCGAGGCTTGACTTAAGCCCTGAGGAGGCCGTCTTGGGGATGGATGCGCTGCTTTGAGGCAATGGGAATGGCAGAACGGACTCCAACCCAGGATTGAACTTGTGGTCCAGTCAATAACATGGTTGTGTTTTTGGAAAACACAAAAAATCACAACACAACAGGAACATGGAACAACAGGAACAACAGGAACTCAATAAGGAGAAGCTGTATTGCCTCACTGTGATTTCCTGAAACCGCAGATTAACAGGAACAGTGCTGTGGGTAACTCTACCAATGGAGCAGCCGTCCAGTGCTCTAGCGTCCATGGGAACAGAGAGGAGTTGAGTCAGGATACTTAATTCAGAAACTAGGGTAGCGTACATAAAACTCTCATCCGCCCCAGAGTCAATGAGCACCCGAAGAGACTTAGACTGGTCTCCCAACAGCAGTATCATGAAAAAAGGAGAGTGGTTGATGGGAATTAGAGGATTCCCAGTCTGGCTCACCAGAGTGCTTGTACCTACTAACAAAATAGGTCTCTTAACCGGGCAGGTGGCTATATAATGTCCCGCAGCCCCACAGTACAGACAACTTTTGGAACTTAGTCTAATTAAACGTTCCCTAGGCGATAATCTAGCTCTGCCCAGTTGCATAGGTTCCGTTGTATCTGACTCACCTGTCGCCGATGATTCTCGAGGGAACTCGGGTGGCTTCGGGTCTTCTCGGAAATACAGCTTTCGGGAACTTACGGATTCCTTTGGATATGAACGAGCAGCAGCGGATGAACGAGTGTGCCCAAGACCAGACCTCCTCTCACTCCTGCGTTCACGTAGACGCCCATCAATCCTAAGAGTAAGGGCGATAAGGGAATCGAGGCCCAGCGGTAACTCCCGAGCTGCTAGCTCGTCTTTTATTTCCTCTGAGAGTCCGTGAAGGAAGGTATCGAATAGGGACTCCGGATTCCAGGCACTCTCGGCGGCCAACGTGTGAAAATCTACTGCGTAGTCTGCCACACTACGGGAGTCTTGACGTAACTCAAGTAGTTTTCGATCCGAAGGGAACAAAGATGGCTGTAGCTCAAAAATAAGGGAGCATTGAGAAAGAAAACCCAGGCAGGTTCCAGGATCCCCAGAATATCGCTCCGGAGGAGGTAAGCGGGGTTCTCGGGGAAACGGGGTAGGTTGTACAAACTCACCACTAATAGTAAAAAGGTTAGTGGGTGGTTGGGAGGTCTCAGAGGTGGCAGGCTGCCTATGATTTAACTCACTGATTCGCTCCATGATAGCCTTGAATCCTTGGTCGTGGCGTTCCGTCAGGGAACAAAGCCCTTCCAAAAGGTCCAGCAGTAGCTACTCATGCCTCCCAATGGTGGCTCCCTGCAGGGAGACAGCGTGGTGGAGCTGGTCCAAGTCTTCTGGGTCTGTCATGGCCAGTTCTTACTATAAGGGCACAAAGCGAGACCCAGATGCAGACACTGGAGGCAGATGGTTTGAGTCTCTGATATTTATTAATAATCCAATAGGGGTAGGCAAGAGAATGGTCGTGGACAGGCAAAAGTTCAAAACCAGTTCAGAGTCCAGGAGGTAGAGTGTGGCAGGTAGGCTCGAGGTCAGGGCAGGCAGAAGGGTCAGGCAGGTGGGTACAGAGTCCAGAAAACAGCTAAGGGTCTAAACCAGGAGGACTAGCAAGAGAATAGAAAAGGCAGGCGCACGGGAAAACCATGCTGGTTGACTTGGAACATACAAGACGAACTGGCACAGACAGACAGAAAACACAGGTTTAAATATCCAGGGGATAATGGGGAAGATGGGTGACACCTGGAGGGGTGGAGACAAGCACAAGGACAGGTGAAACAGATCAGGGTGTGACAGAATGATTCATTATAGATTGACTTTGAGTGTCCCTGTGTTTAATTTCCACGACAACAGAATCCTATGTACATACAGTACGTGTATGTTTTCTAATAAAACAATGGGCAGTTTGGTTTGCAGGTGTAGGCCTATACAAAAAAAATGTAAACTAACATAACAGTCTGTCTGGCCTGCGAATTCATTGTGCTTTTTCAATATGGCCGGTGCGCTGACTGAAATTGACACCCCTGCTGTAGGTGTAGCATCTTATCTATTTGTCATTCCTTCTCTATATCATATTTCAAGCATTCTGACAAAGTATCCAGGTATTTCTGTGTGTTGTTAACCTCTAACGAGCCTCTACCCCGGGTCCGGGAGCACCCCCCACCCCCCCACACACTGATTAGCATAGCTAGCATAGCTTCACAAGTAGATAGTAGCATCTAAATATCATTAAATCACAAGTCCAAGACACCAGATGAAAGATACAGATCTTGTGAATAAAGCCACCATTTCAGATTTTTAAAATGTTTTACAGGGAAGACAAAATATGTAAATCTATTAGCTAAACACGTTAGCAAAATACACCACTATTCTAACTCCATCAGTTTCTTACTCCTTCAGGTGCTATCACCAATTCGGCTCAACTAAGATATTGATAGCCACTAACCAAGAAAAAACCTCTTCAGATGACAGTCTGATAACATATTCATGGTATAGGATAGTTTTTGTTAGAAAAAAGTGCATATTTCAGGTAGAAATCACAGTTTACAATTGCACCGACCATCACAAATCGACTAGAATTACTAGATAGAGCAACGTGTATGACCAATTTACTCATCATAAAACATTTCATAAAAATAGACAAAGCATAGCAATGGAAAGACCCAGTTCTTGTGATTTCAGACCATATTTCAGATTTTCTAAGCGTTTTTCAGCGAAAACACAATAAATCGATAAGTTAGCATACCACATGTGCAAACGTTACCAGAGCATCGATTCCAGCCAAAGAGCGCTATAACGTAATCACCGCCAAAATATATAAATTTTTTCACTAACCTTCTCAGAATTCTTCCGATGACACTCCTGTAACATCATTTTACAACATACATATACAGTTTGTTCGAAAAGGTGCATATTTAGCCATACAAAACCGTGGTTACACAATAAAAATACTAGGAAATCAAGCCTCAATATGTCTGACGTCATCTATCAGAGTGATCTAGTTTAATTGAAAGCTAATCATATACTTGACTAAAAAATACAGGGTTGACAGGAATCGAAAGACAAATTAGTTCTTAATGCAATCGCTGATTTACATTTTTTTAATTATCCTTACTTTTCAATACAGGTTGCGCCAAGCGAAGCTATAGCAAACAAGATGGCGACATAAACGTTTAACATTTATCGACAGAAACACGATTTATCATCATAAATTGTTCTTACTGTGAGCTGTTCTTCCATCAGAATCTTGGGCAAAGAATCCTTTCTTGGGTCTAATCGTCTTTTGGTCGAAAGCTGTCCTCTTGCCATGTGGAAATGCCCACTGCGTTCGGCATGAACTGGAAACGTGCCCAGCTGTTCAAAGTGCGTCAGAAATAAATGGGTCAAAATCGCACTAAACGGATATAAATTGCTATAAAACGGTTTAAATTAACTACCTTATGATGTTTTTAACACCTCTAACGAGTAAAAACATGACCAGAGAAATATTACTGGCTAAACAAACGCTTGGAAGGAGGCGAGTCCGACGTCCTCCGTGCGCAAGAGGCAGGCAGCAAAGGGATGCTACTTCCGGTATTTGCTCTTTTATGCAGCCCCTGATTGCGCAATCGATACCATTCAAAGCGTCATCACGTACTGACATCCAGGGGAAGACGTAAGCAGTGTCCGTATCCTCATAGCAATAACAGTGGCCTTTAAACTGACTCCAGATCAGGGGCCAAAATGTGTGAAATCTGACTCCATGTCAGGGAAATTGCTCTAGAATTTGTTCTGTTCCACTCAGAGACAAAATTCCAACGCCTATAGAAACTGGAGACTGTTTTCTATCCAATAATAGTAATAATATGCATATTGTACGAGCAAGAATTTAGTAGGAAGCCGTTTAATCTGTAATGCAATTATGCTAATGAGAAAACAGCACCCCCTGTAGTCGCAAGAAGTTAATGAGCAGTTTATCCTTTGATGAAACAAATGACATCTGATAGTGGCTGGTATTATCCCAGTGAAATGCGATTATACTGCTGAGTGGATATCAGTCACTCCGACTGTGCTGCTGTGTTCTTTGTGTTCAGGAGAGGAAAGTGTTTTGTTCCATTTTATTACCTCTGTCCATCACTCCTAAAACAGTCTTTACAGATGAAAAAGGAAAAGCACTTTGACTGGTACAGAGAAAAAGGGATTTCTGTAAGTTGAAAATAAACCCCCTGGAAGCGAGGTGCACATTTGTGCCTTGAGATGGAGAAATGCACAGAGAGGGGAAGAGGGGGGAGAGGTGGAGAGAGAGGCAGAGAGAGCGAGAGAGAGAGGTAAGTAAAGGTAATTGAAATGGTAGAGCGCTCTAACATCAGCCACTGTGTCCATCAACATCCATACACTGTGGGAGAGAGAGTGGTCTCTGTGTGTGTGTGTGTGTGTGTGTGTGTGTGTGTGTGTGTGTGTGTGTGTGTGTGTGTGTGTGTGTGTGTGTGTGTGTGTGTGTGTGTGTGTGTGTGTGTGTGTGCGTGTGTGTGTGCGTGCGTGTGTGCGTGCGTGCGTGTGCGTGCGTGCGTGCGTGCGTGCGTGCGTGCGTGCGTGTGTGTGTGTGCGTGCGTGTGTGCGTGCGTGTGGTACCGTTGTAGAGAGGCCCCTGCCTTGGTTGTTTCAGAGTGAGAGTAGGGTTGACAGCTGACGAGGTGTTTATGTGTGACAGGCTGTCTTGCTGAGAGGGTCTTTTCTCTGTTTTTTGTTTTATCCGGCCTGATGTCTCTGGGCTGGTAAAGGCTTGCCCTGTCCTCTGTATGGCAGGCAAGGTGTTTCTCTCTGTCTCTATCCAGCCTCTGGAACACGAGGAGACCAGAATAGACTTCTACTGCCCACATACAGAGATATACATGTACATGACTGACCATATGACTGGGATATCACCGATATGTTTCTGCTGAGGTTGAAGATGATGATGATGATGACGACGACGACAATGACGATGATGATGAGGATGATGAGGACGAGAACAAGGATTCTCCTGATGACGATGCCAAAAACAGTGATTGGTAAAAGGGAGAAAGTTCAGCAATATGTCCTAACCTCCATGTTATTACAACAGACCTCTACCCAGCAGGACATCTAGGATGTCTAATAGTACTAAGGCTGGCGGTGGCCATGTGGTAAAGTAGTTAGCTAGCTGTGTTTATAATCACTGGTCTTATCTTCATTCAGAGCAGCACTCCTGTACTGTGATCCCAGAGTGCTGCTACTGCTGATGGTGCTGCGGTGTGTATCAGTGTGAACTTAAAGAGCCCATTTAAAGAGTGAAATCCTTTACAAGCCTGGTAATTAACCAACAGCCGTGGCCTACTTTGATCTACACTAATGATCTATGCTCTGGGATCACAGGGCTTTTAAAAGTAGCGATGTGATGGCGTGTGTGTGTGTGTGTGTGTGTGTGTGTGTGTGTGTGTGTGTGTGTGTGTGTGTGTGTGTGTGTGTGTGTGTGTGTGTGTGTGTGTGTGTGTGTGTGTGTGTGTGTGTGTGTGTGTGTGTGTGTGTGTGTGTGTGTGTGTGTGTGTGTGTGTGTGTTTTCCAAGCCTTGTCAAACACAGTGAATGTATATGCCAAAGATACACTATCCATATACACTATCCATAGTCCACAGCTGTGCTACCTCTCCCATTTCAACCGTCAGAAAACAATTGATGGTTCTGTTTTCAGATAATCAACTGATGTTGCTACATATTAATGGTGATAATGACCGTGTCCTTTAGGTAATTTACTGTCTGTCCGGGAAGCAGTTATACAAACATATACATATACACACACACACACTCATAACCAACCACATGCACAAACACACACACACAAACACACACACACAGGTCCCCGCTCATAACCACACACAGCTCTCCCTCAGGCCGTGCCACACAGAGACATTGGCGAACAGTGTCTGTCCCGACCGAGCCCAGTTGACTGGCAGGGGATGTATATATGAGTTTATTTAAGCACTTAGAAGGAGTCAATAGTCTCTTAATGTCAGAAGGAGCTGAGAGAGGAGTCCTCTCCTGATCTACTGTTTGAAGGGTGGCACAGAGACGCCTCTGTCAGGGGAGATAAGGCGAGCACAGAGCAGAAAGGACAGAGCTGAGCAAAGCGCCAAATGACTGACTGACTGCACTGCTCCGCACGCCACACTCAATCACTCTGGAAACAAAATAAATAAAGCAAAATCAAATGTATTTATAAAGACGTTTACATCAAATCAAACCAAATCAAATGTTATTAATTTTATTATGCGCCGAATAAAACAGGTGTAGACCTTACAGTGAAATGCTTACTTACGAGCCCCTAACCGACAGTGCAGTTTCAAAAAATATGGATAAGAATATGAGAAAAGTAACAAGTAATTAAAGAGGAGCAGTAAAAAATAACAATATATACAGGGGGTTGCCGGTACAGAGTCAATGTGGAGGCTATATACAGGGGGGTGCTGGTACAGAGTCTATGTGCTGGGACACCGGTTAGTTGAGGTAGTATGTACATGTAGGTAGAGTTAACTAAAGTGACTATGCATAGATGACAACAGAGAGTGGCAGTTGTTTGGAGAGGGGATGGGGGGGGGCAATGCAAATAGTCTGGGTAGCCATTTGACTAGATGTTCAGGAGTCTTATGGCTTGGGGGTAGAAGCTGTTTAGAAGCCTCTTGGACCTAGACTTGGCGCTCCGGTATTGCTTGCCCTGTGGAAGCAGAGAGAACAGTTTATGACTAGGGTGGCCAGAGTCTTTCACAATTTTTAGGGCCTTCCTCTGACACCGCCTGGTATAGAGGTCCTGGACGGCAGGAAGCTTGGCCCCAGTGATGTACTGGGCCGTACGCACTACCCTCTGTAGTGCGGTCGGAGGCTGAGCAGTTGCCATACCATGCAGTGATGCAACCAGTCAGGATGCTCTCAATGGTGCAGCTGTAGAAACCTTTGAAGATCTGAGAACCCATACCAAATCTTTTCAGTCTCCTGAGGGGGAATAGGTTTTGTCGTGCCCGCTTCACAACTGTCACGGTGTGTTTTGACCATGTTAGTTTGTTGGTGATGTGGACACCAAGGAACTTGAAGCTCTCAACCTGCTCCACTGCAGCCCCGTCGATGAGAATGGGGGCGTGCTCGCTCCTCTTTTTCCTGTAGTTCACAATCATCTCCTTTGTCTTGATCACGTTGAGAGAGAGGTTGTTGTTCAGCAGATGTTACAAAGTGCTCATACAAAAATAAACTGAGAGAAAGGGGGAGATACCAAGAAGGGGAAAGAGAGAAGCGGGACGAATGAAGGAATGAAGTGAGAGAAAAAGAGAAAGGGTGGGAGAAAGAGAGAGAGAGAGAGAGAGAGAGAGAGAGAGAGAGAGAGAGAGAGAGAGAGAGAGAGAGAGAGAGAGAGAGAGAGAGAGAGAGAGAGAGAGAGAGAGAGAGAGAGAGAGAGAGAGAGAGAGAGAGAGAGAGAGAGAGAGAGAGAGTTATTTTCAGGATGGATAAACATGAATAGTCTCTCCCTCCCAGCTCTGTATGACAGCGTGAGTGTTTCACCCTGATTGTGGCTCTTTGAAGGAATGTGACTTGAGAGTTATGTTGATGTTCTGTGTTACAATCCATAGCCCGTATCACAATCAGCCCCCTGTGAGGGAATTGGAGCAGACTAGCGAAGCGCTACATAGATACAGCAGAGTACATAGCATCTAGCACATTAGGTACGCATCAGAACTGGAATGAGCACACACTCAGATTTTATCACTACAGAAAACTAACCATGCAAGATAGAGGCTGATTCCCCTCAGAGCAATTCTACGTCACTTTCAGTCGGAAAATGTTATACAAAGTGTGTTGAAAATGTGTTTTCCAGATATGACCTATGACCTTATTAAAGTGATAAACTCATGGGGGAGAGGTGGTTTCTGGGAGTTGTAGTCATTTCAGTGCTCAATATTTGTGATTCTATCATGGGTCCATCATTAGGACAGTCCCTGTGAGAAGCTCATCAAAGAGTAGTCAGTCTATATCAGCATTACTATGTCCCCAGAGGTAGCTAGTGAAGTGCAGAAGGCTGCCCTCAGCCAGGCATCACTTTCATAATTGTCCTGTATTCTACAGAAATAGCATGTGGTTGTGTGGTTGTGTGTGTGTGTGTGTGTGTGTGTGTGTGTGTGTGTGTGTGTGTGTGTGTGTGTGTGTGTGTGTGTGTGTGTGTGTGTGTGTGTGTGTGTGTGTGTGTGTGTGTGTGTGTGTGTGTGTGTGTGTGTGTGTGTGCGTGCGTGCGTGCGTGCGTGCGTGCGTGCGTGCGTGCGTGCGTGCGTGCGTGCGCGTGCGTGCGTGCGTGTGTGTGTGCGCGTGTGTGTGTGTGTGTGTGTGTGTGTGTGTGTGTGTGTGTGTATGTAGCAATTTCTCCAGCTCTTTATTCAAATTATTTTAATTGCCCTACATGATGACGACAGGCAGCATTCGACTGCCGACAAAAACACAGATTCTGGCAATTTCAAAACAACAAAAAGGTGGTGCCTATCTAACGAAGCCTTCATCTCTGAGCGTGTGGGTGTGTTTAGCTGGGTGTGAGTGATTGGGGGGGTTAATGATCAGTTTGTAGCTTCATGCTACTTTATTGTGCTCAGCAGGACTGGTAATTTGATATTGTCGTTAGAGTAGTGGAGAGTCTCATCTCGCTGTTTTAACCAAGCTGTTTCTACCATCTTGATCCCAGATGTACCTGAGGCTCTGTAATTACCTGCACATTTCTCCCAGCCTTTCAATATTTGTTTAACAAACGCACCAGTGCAACTGCCGACACACACTCACAGGAGTACAAACAAGAGTGCATGAAGGCACACACACACAAACTCACGGTGTGACTAATCATCCCTTACTCACACACACTGTAGTTTGGTGATTTTAGAGGAGCATGTGTGTGTGTGTGTGTGTGTGTGTGTGTGTGTGTGTGTGTTTCTGTGCTGTAGTCAAATGCTTGTTTTGCGATGGTTTAGGTCCCAGGGAAAATGACGAGGACACTCTAGCCTTACAGTTGAATGTCTTCATTAGCATAAAGTCACCATGCTGTTTGTTGTGTAGATTATTCAGTGTGAGTAGAGAATGTGTGCAGGAGTCAGGGCTACTGCTTGATTGTAAAAACAGCTTGATAGAAGAAATTGATATTCATCTTCCATCAGAAAGAGGACACAGAGTCAACATTGTGGAGCACAGTGGCGACCTGTCATTCATTTTGGCATGAATACGTGTCACATATCAGTTTGCAAACAATAACAAACAAAAAATAATTGAGTTAATAAAGCCACATACAAAACATGGTCTCTTTTTTTGCTTACTTGAGTAAGGCAGCTCCAAAATGCAGCTGTTTCAGCCTAGCTCAGTGCTTTCTGTGGTGGAGGGGCAGCCAGCGGAAAATAGTGTAGGAGTTGGTCATGTTCTCTAGTTCAACCATGATTTGCTCAGTGTTCTGTCACACATGGGGACACTACATCACAGCAAAATCTAAAGGGAGAGCTATAAAGTTCAAGCCACTTGGGTGCTGCCATATATTTACATTAGAAGTGCCCATCCAAGAAGGCTCAAGGTCATTGGCCACAGATACAATTATGTCAAATAATATTTACCATATCTTTGATTGGACTGTCAACATCAGACTTTCAAAATCGTAGCTAGCAAGCTAGACAAGCAGTCATTATCATGAATCAAGTCAACAATCTACTGGCAAATCCTTTTCAATCGTTGTCATATGAAGATAAACTATAGATAAAATGTATCGGTGCTCATCGGCCATTGTACATAAACATTACAACAAGTTGGAAATCGCAAATTCAACAATGAGTGGTTTGGAAGGTGTAATGAACACGATGGGAGACAGAGAGCTGGTTTCAAGCGCAGGTGTTTATTTATAAAGGACCACAGGAGAAGGCAGGTAGCTGGGTCCAGGGGCAGGCAGAAGGTCATACACAGGGGGTCCACAAAGACAACAGTACAGGCAGGGAAAATGCTAGGAACGTTGTCCGGGAGATCAGGCAATAGGTTGATAACAGGAAATCCGATAGGCTAAAGTACAGGCAGGGAATAGGCAAAAGGTGTTGTTAGTGAGGCAGGCAAAAACTATCATACACGGGAGGAGTAAATCACGTGAAAACCAGAGCTCTGAATAGAAGTGTGTCACAAAACAAACAATACCTCACAAAGATGGGGTGCAAAGAACTGAACTAAATAGTGTGTGATGATGACATACAGGTGTGTGAACAGGTGATCAGAATTCAGGTGATTGGGATCTGGAGAGTGAGCTGCGTTCAGGGGATCTAGGTGTTTGAGAGTGTGAGTTGGAAACAGACGTTACAGAAGGAATCAGTGTCTAACTGCAAGCGTTGCAAAACAATCACTAACCTGCTATTCGGTCCAATTCTGGGTTTAAATGCCTCTATCAAGCTTAAAATAATAAACGTTCACATGCAACACATGTATTTTACTGATCTCTTTGTAGCTTACCAGTGTTGGTTGTTTAGAGTCCTTACATACCACACCTGACATACCCAGTGGCCACCTCACACCTGCAGGCATGTTATAGCATCCATACATTACAGTTTTTCTCAATTGCTAAAACACAATTTCTGAAACCTTGCTCCATTTCCTGAAAACATTAAACACAAAACCTCATCTTCAAGCACTATTTACATAACCTCTGACTCCTCTCGCAAAATGAAACATTCGCCTCAAAACAGTTTTACCTGTGTTCAAAATCAAACACTGCTCTCAAATCAAAAACAAAGTGATCAAAATGATATACACTCTCAAGCAGTCAGTAAACAATACACCGAAGAATAGAAAACACATTGTTCAAAACATACAATTCTCAGGGAGAAGTATATTTTTAATCTAAAACAATTATCATATTTTTCCGTCATTGTCTTTTGATGAACGAAAACATGTTCTATCATAGTAGCTCAAAATTGATCAGAAATTACTACTCTGCTTTGCTCTTTGCAATTTGTTTTTTTGTTCTTCCTCCTCCTTGAACCCCTATTTTTACAGTACTGTACCCTGCATCTCACAAACTTGTCCTTTGTCTCTGTGATACTGTAATTCTTGTTCTTTGTTGATATGAACCTGCAGCCAGTCAAAATCTATTGAGCAGTCAGTACTGTTAATAAATGGAAAGCACAATGTTCAGGGCCATACAATTTGTCCATTGTACAGTATACAGCCTACAATGCACTGTACTACAGTATACAATACTAAAAGGGACAAAAATCAAAGGAGTAAACATGTGATCAATGTGCTTCTTCTTGTCTTTGGGCTGGGTCAGGCCAGAGCACTTCGTCGACATCACAAGCAATATTGTCCCTCCTGAGGCAACGGGGGAAGAAGCCTCTTGTGTGCCGTATCCAGCCCTGACATGATTCCTCACCTATATCACCACAGGCAGATTTACTCTGGTGTAGGGTTGTCTATCATACACTTTCCATCTCCAAGAGGAGAAAAACTCCTCAATCGGATTCAGGAAAGGCGAGTATGGAGGGAGGTACAAGTTCATAAACTGCCCATTGATGTTAAACCATTCCCTTACCTGAGCAGCTCAGTGGAAACTGACATTGTCCCACACTATCACATAGGTGGGAATGGGATTCTCATTTAGCTCTTGACCATGCTGCTCTTGAACCTGCTGCTCAAATAAAATATATCTTAGATATATTGGCAATAAATAAATCTTAGAAGGTGCTGGGTGTTATATGGCCCGAGTGTAACATGGTGATGTAGAACACCATGGTTGCTGATAGCAGCACAGATTGTGATTTTGCACCTCGTTGACCAGGGACTTCAACAATGGCCCGCTGTCCAATCATGTTTCGGCCTCTCCTTCTCCTCTTTGTTAGTTTGAAGCCTGCTTCATCGACAAAGATGAACTCGTGGGGTCTGTCCAAGGATTCCAAGTCAAATATTGTCTGTGTAGAAATACAATATACTGTATGTAGGATTGTGGAAGTCATACAGAGACAGTGCTATACTGTAGAGTACAATTAGGCTTCTGATTCACATACATTGTATGTACTGAAGAGTAATGTCATTCACATAGTATGTGTTAGTACTGTAGACAATCTGGATTACAGTAAATGTTTCTGAATGTACACTTACAGTCGTATTGCATTATCTTGAAGGACCATGCCAACTATAACGGCCTCTTGCTCCCGAGTGAATATAGCTGTCCTTCCACCTGCATGTGGCAGCCTTCCAATTCTACAAAAAGTAGTTGTGCAGTTACAAAACATATTCATGCAGTACAATACATACAGTGATTAACTTTACAAATGTCTATTGAAACAGCTGCATATAGTGTAGTACAGTAAATTTGCAATGACAAAAATACAGTAGTATACTGTACCTGTTCTCTTCTCTGAATGTCCTTACTATGGTGGACACAGAAAATTGTCTCAAATTGGGTTGCACTCTAAGTCCTGCTTCCCTCATTGTCAGTCCATGGACAAGAACATGGTCTATAACTGTTGCTCGAATTTCATCACATATTTCCACTCTTTGTCTTCCTCTTCCTCTTCGTCCTCCTCTTCCTTGCCCTCCTCCTACTCTTCCTCCTCGTAGCCCACCTCGCATACGTCCTCGTCCTCTCAAATTGTTTCTTCTATCCATTCTCAGACTTTCTCCTTCCCACCTTCAACAACCTCTTTGCTCTCTGAACTGGCTTATATTGGTTGTGTCGCATCATTTGAAACAGGTTAAATCAATTTTGAGTGGTTGTGTTCAATCAATGACATGTGTTCTCTATTTGTATTTGATTGTTGCCACTTGTGTTTACCAGTATGGATGACATGTGCATTAGAGTGCAGAATGTGTTTTGAGAATGAGAATGTGTTTAGAGTTTTGCTGAAAAGTCTAAGTGAGATCTGCAAATTGTGTTTTACCATGTGAAATGGTTTAAGGTATTGACAACAGACTGCATAATTAGCTAAATGAGTCCAGGCAACTGAGAACTTTGTTCAGCCAATGGGTTTTAGTGTTTTAGCAATTGAGGAAAACTGTAATCCCCATCTCTCTTCCTCCAACTTATTTTCTCTCTGTCAGTGCTGTCTCACCTGTTGCCTGTGCAGAGGTACAACGCAGTAGTTTGACACTGTTCTGAGGTGTGTCTGTGTTTCCTATCTGGTCCGAGTCAGTCCAGGTACTGACTGGGGATAGAGGCTCCCTACTGTCACACGGCACAGCCTGTTCCCCCATGGCCTAATTGGCTCAACCCTGCTTACAGCAACACTGTTACTAAGCTATTGCTCTCTCTGTGTGTGTGTGTGTGTGTGTGTGTGTGTGTGTGTGTGTGTGTGTGTGTGTGTGTGTGTGTGTGTGTGTGTGTGTGTGTGTGTGTGTGTGTGTGTGAGAGAGAGAGAGAGAGAGAGAGAGAGAGAGAGAGAGAGAGAGAGAGAGAGAGAGAGAGAGAGAGAGAGAGAGAGAGAGAGAGAGAGAGAGAGAGAGAGAGATTCATGTCTCCTCTAGCTGACACATCTTCTATGGTTAGAAGTACAAATTTTATGAAATGTCCAGCAAGTGTCACGCACTCACAATCATTGTGTGTGTATGTGTCCCTGTGTGAGAGGAGACAGAGCTTGAGAATGTTGTTCAGACAAAGTTCATATTTATACTGAACAAAAATATAAATGCAACATGCAACAATTTCATATAAGAAAATCAGTCAATTGAAATTATTTCTTTAGGCTCTAATCTCAAATCAAATTGTATTGGTCAGATACACATGGTTAGCAGATGTTGTTGTGAGTGTAGTGAAATGCTTATGCTTCTAGATCCGACAGTGCAGCAGTATCTAACAGGTAATATCTAACAATTCCACAACAACCTAATATCTAACAAATTCTACAACTAAACCTAATATCTAACAAATTCTACAACTAAACCTAATATCTAACAAATTCCACAACTAAACCTAATATCTAACAAATTCCACAACAAAACCTAATACACACAATAAGAATATATAAGTATAAAATATATGGATGGGCAGCGACAGAGTGGATAAGATGCAATAGATAGTAAAGAATAGATAGTGAAGGATACAGTATACAGTATATACAGTACATATGAGATGAGTAATGCGAGATATGTAAACATTATTATAGTGGCATTATTACTGCTGTCCCATCGATGTGGATAGGGGGGTGTTCCCTTTGCTGTTTCCTGAAGTCCACGATCATCTAATTTTTCTTGCTGACATTGAGTGAGAGGTTATTTTCCTGACACCACACTCCATGTAGGCTGTCTCGTTGTTGTTGGTAATCAATCCTTCCACTGTAGTGTCGTCTGCAAACTTGATGATTGAGTTGGAGGTGTGCATGGCCACGCAGTCGTGGGTGAACAGGGAGTACAGGAGAGGGCTGAGAATGCACTCTTGTGGGGCTCCAGTGTTGAGGATCAGCAGAGTGGAGATGTTGTTTCCTACCACCTGGGGGCGGCCCGACAGGAAGTCCAGGACCCAGTTGCACAGGGTGGGGTCGAGACCCAGGGTCTCAAGCTTAATGATGAGTTTGGAGGGTACTATGGTGTTGAATGCTGAGCTATAGTCAATGAACAGCATTCTTACATAGGTATTCCTCTTGTCCAGATGGGATAGGGCAGTGTGCAGTGCGATGGCGATTGCATCGTCTGTGGACCTATTTGGGTGGTAAGCAAATTTGAGTCTAGGGTAACAGGTAGGGTGGAGGTGATATGATCCTTGACTAGTCTCTCAAAGCACTTCATGATGACAGAAGTGAGTGCTACGGGGCGGTAGTCGTTTAGCTCAGTTACCTTGGCTTTCTTGGGAACAGGAACAATGGTGGCCATCTTGAAGCATGTGGGGACAGCAGACGGGGATAGGGATTGATTGAATATGTCCGTAAACACACCAGCCAGCTGGTCTGCGCGTGCTCTGAGGACGCGGCTAGGGATGCCGTCTGGGCCAGCAGCCTTGCGAGGGTTAACACGTTTAAACCTTTTACTCCAATCGGCCACGGAGAAGGAGAGCCCACAGTCTTTGGTAGCGGGCTGTGTTGTTGGCACTATATTGTCCTCAAAGCAAAAATAAGTTGTTTAATTTGTTTGGGAGTAAGACGTCGATGTCCGCGACAAGGCTGTTTATCTTTTTGTAATCCGTGATTGTCTGTAGACCCTGCCACATACGTCTCGTGTTTGAGCGGTTGAATTGCGACTCCACTTTGTCTCTATAATGACGCTTTGCTTGTTTGATTGCCTTAAGGAGGGAATAACTACACTGTTTGTATTCGGTCATGTTTAAATGCGGTGGTACGTGCTTTCAGTTTTGCGCGAATGCTGCCATCAATCCACGGTTTCTATTTGGGATGGTTTTAATAGTCACAGTAGGTACAACATCTCCTATACACTTCCTTATTACCTTGCTCACCGAGTCAGCGTATAAGTCAATGTTATTATCTGAGGCTTCCCGGAACATATCCCAGTCCACGTGATCGAAGCAATCTTGAAGCGTAGAATCCGATTGGTCAGACCAGCGTTGGATAGACCTAAGCATGGGTGCTTCCTGTTTTAGTTTCTGCCTATAGGAGGGGAGCAACAAGATGGAGACATGGTCAGATTTGCCAAAAGGAGGGCGGGGGAGGGCCTTGTATGCATCGCAGAAGTTAGAGTAGCTGTCACGCCCTGACCTGAGATATCTCTGTTTTCTTTATATTTTGGTTAGGTCAGGGTGTGACTAGGGTGGGTACGTTCGTTTTTGCATTGTCTAGTTGTTTTTGTATGTCTAGGGCTTTTGTAGGTCTAGGTGATTTGTATGTCTATGGTGGCCTGATATGGTTCCCAATCAGAGGCAGCTGTTTATCGTTGTCTCTGATTGGGGATCATATTTAGGTAGCCATTTTCCCTTTGGTGTTTGTGGGTTCTTGTTCTATGTTTAGTTGCCTGTCTGCACTACTCATATTAGCTTCACGGTTCGTTTTGTTATTTTGTTTGTTTGTTCAGTGTTCGTTCTTATAATAAAGAAGAATGTACGCTTACCACGCTGCGCCTTGGTCTCCTCCTTACAACGGCCGTGACAGTAGCAGTGGTCGAGGGTGTTACTCACTCGTGTACTGCAATCAATATACTGATAGAATTTAGGTAGTCTTTTTCTCAGATTAGCTTTGTTAAAATCCCCAGGTACAATAATTGCAGCCTCAGGATATATGGTTTCCAGTTTGCATAAAGTCCAGTGAAGTTCCTTGATGGCCGTCTTGGTATCCACTTGCGGGGGGGATATGCACGGCTGTGACGATAACCGAGGAGAGTTGTTTTGGGAGATAATACGTTCGGCATTCTAGGTCAGGTGAACAAAAGGACTTGAGTTCTTGTATGTTGATACAATTACACCATGAGTCGTTAATCATGAAACATACACCCCCGCCCTTCTTCTTACCAGAGAGATGTTTGTTCCTGTCGGCGCGATGCACTGAACATCCCAATGGCTGTACGGACTCCGACAGCATGTCCCCAGTTAGCCATGTCTCCGTGAAACGGAGTATGTCACAATCCCAGGTATCTCTTTGGAAAGCAACTCTTGCCCTAATTTCGTCAACTTTGTTAACTAGGGACTGGACATTAGCGAGTAATATACTCGGAAGCGGTGGGTTGTCTGCGCGCATCCGAAGCCTCAATAGAAGACCACTCCGGCACCCTCTCCTCCGACGGCGTTGTTTTGGGTCGGCCTCTGGAATCAGTTCAAATGCCCTGGGAGGTGCAGATTAAGGATCTGCTTTGGGAAAGTCGTATTCCTGGTCGTAGTGCTGGTTGTGCTGGTAAGTTGACGTCTCTCTGATATCCAATAGTTCTTCCCGGCTGTATGTAATAACACTTAAGGTTTTCTGGAATAACTATGTAAGAGATAATACATCAAAAAAACAAAATACTGCACAGTTTCCTAAGGACTTAAAGTGAAGCTGCCATCTCTATCGGTGCCTGCCGGAACTTCAACAATTTAAACTATGAACTATGGATATCACATGAATGAGCAGGGGTGCAGCAATGGGTGGGCCTGGGAGGGCATATGTCAACCCACTCAGGAGCCGGGCCCACCCACTGGGCAGCCAGGACCAGCCAATCAGAATTAGTTTTTCCCCACAAAAGGGCTTTATCAAAGACAGAAATACTCCTCAGCTCACTAACAGGGATGTAAACAAATCTGTGCAAAAACAATTGGAGAAATAAGCTTTTTGTGTGTATGGAGGATATCTGGGATGTTTTAAATCAGCTCATGATATATGGGACCAACACCTTACATGTTACGTTTATATTTTTCTTCAGTACATGTATGTTTTTCTCTGCTAAAGAATTCCTTTCAAATACTTAACAGAAGTATCACACAATATTTATAAGCTTATCCATTTCTCCAGCGTCCCACCTACTGGGTCTTAACTTTATTTATTTGACTTCATGCCAACAAGATTAAATAATATCTATTTGACTTTATGCCAACAAGATTAAACAACATCTATTTGACTTTATGCCAACAAGATTAAACAACATCTATTTGACTTTATGCCAACAAGATTAAACAACATCTATTTGACTTTATGCCAACAAGACTAAACAACATCTATTTGACGTCATATCAACAAGACTAAACAACATCTATTTGACTTTATGCCAACAAGATTAAACAACATGTATTTTACGTCATGCCAACAAGACTAAACAACATGTATTTTACGTCATGCCAATCTCACTAAACATAATCTATTTGACTTTAAGCCAAACTGCCAAAAAGCTAACCCCTTCAGTCTGCCCCTGCAGGACAGAAATCAGAAAACACCACTTATACCAGGCAGAATGGTGGGCGATGGCAGAGGTGAAGCGAGAAGTTTCACTCTGGCCACTCTTATTTTGGACCTAAGCGTGTCATCTGCCTCCCCGCCTTTTGGACAACGACTCCCATTGTTAGGGACATGAACATTTTGTCATTATATATAGATCTCTGGAGATTGGCATTGATGTTGAATGCCATGTTTGTGTGTGTGGGGGTGTTTAATTTATGTCTTATACACTGATTGAACAGGGTTTAAGCCTCTTGTCAGCACACTTAGAATGTTAAACATATGGTGGCGACCACTGGTCCTGATGACTCAACAAGATCTCTTAGTTTCCTTTCGAAATTCTACGTATTATGGATGAACGTCTATTTTTGACGCATTCATTCGTGGTTATAGTGGTTATAGGGTTGAAACCAAATCAAATCAAATCAAATCAAATTATATTTGTCACATACACATGGTTAGCAGATGTTAATGCAAGTGTAGCGAAATGCTTGTGCTTCTAGTTCCGACAATGCAGTAATAACCAACGAGTAATCTAACCTAACAATTCCACAACTACTACCTTATACACACAAGTGTAAAGGGATAAAGAATATGTACATAAAGATATATGAATGAGTGATGGTACAGAACAGCATAGGCAAGATGCAGTAGATGGTATAGAGTACAGTATATACATATGAGATGAGTAATGTAGGGTATATAAACATAAAGTGGCATAGTTTAAAGTGGCTAGTGATACAGGTATTACATAAAGATGGCAAGATGCAGTAGATGATATAGAGTACAGTATATACATATACATATGAGATGAGTAACGTAGGGTATGTAAACATTATATTAAGTGGCATTGTTTAAAGTGGCTAGTGATACATTTTTCCATCAATTTCCATTATTAAAGTGGCTGGAGTTGAGTCATTATGTTGGCAGCAGCCACTCAATGTTAGTGGTGGCTGTTTAACAGTCTGATGGCCTTGAGATAGAAGCTGTTTTTCAGTCTCTCGGTCCCTGCTTTGATGCACCTGTACTGACCTCGCCTTCTGGATGAGAGCGGGGTGAACAGGCAGTGGCTCGGGTGGTTGTTGTCCTTGATGATCTTTATGGCCTTCCTGTGACATCGGGTGGTGTAGGTGTCCTGGAGGGCAGGTAGTTTGCCCCCGGTGGTGCGTTGTGCAGACCTCACTACCCTCTGGAGAGCCTTACGGTTGTGGGCGGAGCAGTTGCCGTACCAGGCGGTGATACAGCCCGACAGGATGCTCTCGATTGTGCATCTGTAGAAGTTTGTGAGTGCTTTTGGTGACAAGCCGAATTTCTTCAGCCTCCTGAGGTTGAAGAGGCGCTATTGCGCCTTCTTCACAACGCTGTCTGTGTGGGTGGACCAATTCAGTTTGTCCGTGATGTGTACGCCGAGGACCTTAAAACTTACTACCCTCTCCAATACTGTCCCGTCGATGTGGATAGGGGGCTGCTCCCTCTGCTGTTTCCTGAAGTCCACGATCATCTCCTTTCTTTTGTTGATGTTGAGTGTGAGGTTATTTTCCTGACACCACACTCCGAGGGCCATCACCTCCTCCCTGTAGGCCGTCTCGTCGTTGTTGGTAATCAAGCCTACCACTGTAGTGTCGTCCGCAAACTTGATGATTGAGTTGGAGGCGTGCATGGCCACGCAGTCGTGGGTGAACAGGGAGTACAGGAGAGGGCTCAGAACGCACCCTTGTGGGGCCCCAGTGTTGAGGATCAGCGGGGTGGAGATGTTGTTACCTACCCTCACCACCTGGGGGCGGCCCGTCAGGAAGTCCAATACCCAGTTGCACAGGGCGAGGTCGAGACCCAGGGTCTCGAGCTTGATGACGAGTTTGGAGGGTACTATGGTGTTAAATGCTGAGTATTTAACCCGAAACAACCCGAAACAACTCAAAGATTAATCGTTTATGCATTCATTCTGAGTGGTTAAAGTTAGGGCTTTGGTTTGGGAAGGCTCAGCAAACCAACCGACCTCATACCATCAAGTATCATCAACTATTCTCATGTCTCGCCAGAGAATTGTGAACTGCAGTGGTACAGTGGTCTGGTGGACGTACGTAAGCATTGGCCTCTGATTCCAAAGGTTGCATATTTGAATCCGAAAGCAAGTTGTTTTTGATATTTTAGTTTTAAGCATATCCCAAACCTTAACCCTAACTTTAAGAATTCGGAGTTAATGCCTTAACTTAACCCTAAACAATTCAAAATTTGACGTTTGAGAAACATGGATGAACGTCTAAATCTGACATGAGACTGTGAGAGCTTGTAGCAGAAATCAGGGCTACCACTTCTAACAGGCTACCTGTTCCCCCAATCATTACTCCAATCAGCAGCCAAGTAGTGAAGGATTACTCCCCCAGTTCTAATTCTACTTCCTGTGTGTGGAGAATTGTTACATTAGTCATCAGCCAGTTTGTTTACAATGTAATGTAACCTCGCTTCTGGCATTGCTGTTTGAGCTCAGGCCCCAGACTAGATCAGCTCCTCCTAGCTATGCAGGGGGCCTGATTGGAGAACGGTAGGCTATAAGCATTGATTTAGTGTGTGTGTGTGTGTGTGTGTGTGTGTGTGTGTGTGTGTGTGTGTGTGTGTGTGTGTGTGTGTGTGTGTGTGTGTGTGTGTGTGTGTGTGTGTGTGTGTGTGTGTGTGTGTGTGTGTGTGTGTGTGTGTGTGTGTGTGTGTGTGTGTGTGTGTGTGTGTTTTAAAGCAGGTGCACAAGCCTCTTGTCAGAACACTTAGAATGATCTAATGTATGTCGGCAACCACTGGTCCTGATGACTACCCACTTAGAAATGGCCACTTCCCAGATATGTTTTTCTGAGTCTGTGTGCTCTACCATCTGAATACTACTTTACAATTTTGATGAAGTTTTTCACCCACTTTTTCCTGTCTGTCTGGTTCACATTAGATGGTTCCCTGTTTTTGTAGTATCTGTAGTGTTTTTCTCACCCAGCTTGTGCAGTAATGTTTGTTACCTCTTACGGTAGTAGGCCCATTGAAGCGTGTGATACATCCTATTCTGAGTGTGTCCCGCCACGTCCTCACAGGGCTGATTTCCCACAGGGTGCAGGCGTTTGGCATGTTTACATTTAGTTCCTGTTTCCAACGCTAGATCAAACGCCTCTCTCCTGCGATGCACAATACACAGTGCTCCAGAGGGAATACGTGATGACCTCGCCTGTTACTCCTAAAGAGAGGAAACACAAACACAAACACCTCAGGACACAGGGGAGATAAGCCACAGTATGTAGGCCAGTGTGTGTGTGTGTGCGTGCCTGTGTGTGTCTGTGTGCATATGTGTGTGTGTGTGTGTGTGCGTGCGTGCGTGCGTGCGTGCGTGTGTGTGTGTGCGTGTGTGTGTGTGTGTGTGTGCCTTCATATGTGCATGTGCCCCCTATGGTAGTAGAGGGCAACATGCACATTGGTAATAATGTAAGGAGTTTGTAATTCGATGGTGTCATGTGGTCTTTGGTCTCTCTTGGGATAGCTGTATGATAATGGTTCTATAGCTTGCCTATCAGCCTCACTCCATCAGGTTCAAACAGATGGAAATGAATTGGCTCTACAGCCTCTGAAATCAATTCCAGACTATGTAATGTTAAGGCTCCCGTGTCAATCGTGTGGGTGAAAGGGGTGAACCACTGACATGAAAAAAACAACATGTTCTCATCTCGAACATGGTTCCCTCTCTCTATCAACTAGCCGGGTGAGACATGTCTCCTGTCTCTCTCCTGTCTTCATGTTTTTATTTTTTACTTGCAAGTGTTCATTCAAATGCTCTATCTAACTCTTTCACCTTCCTCACGATCTCCTGTCCAGGTGTCTCTCCTCAAACAGTCTCTCTCTCTTTTTCTCTATTTCTGCCTACTCTCCTTCCTCTCCCTCCCTCATCTCATCCTCTCTCTCTCCTAGTTTAAACTGTCCCACAGCTCTCTCGCCTCTCTGTCATTTGATTCCCAGTCTGACAGGTACACAGTAGTATGCAGGCTAGTTTGGGTATAGGGTGTATGATTAGCCTTGGTGGTTGTGGTGCCCGGGGCCAGGCTCTGACATTTCCTGTCTGTCTGTGGGCCCTCGCAGGGCGAGTCACTCAGGTGGAGCGAGGGAGAGACCGGCCGCTGTCTGTCAGTTGGATGGGGCAGCGGGATTGGCTGAGCACTGGTCCGGAAGCATGGATATTGCACAGCAGAACTTATCTCAGGAGGACTTTAACCTCCAGCGTGACAGCCGATAGAAAAGTGTGTGTGTGTGTGTGTTTTCGTGTGAGTGCATGTGTTCTCTCTACCTCCCTCTATCTGACAGTCTATGTCTGTTACCTGCTTTTCATCTAATCCCTCCCAATCTCTATCCATCACTCTCTTTCCTCATCTCATCTCTTCTCTACTATATCCATCTTTCATTCTCCTCATGTCACTCTCTCTCCCTTTCTCCCACTCTCTGCTGTAGAAGTAGAATCCTCTCCCTCTACCACTCATTAGTGGTAAATTCCTGTGGATTTATTTCTCTCCTCCGCTCCGTCATTCCCCTTCTCTGCCACCTGTCTAATTTGAAGCGCAAAACTCTCCCTCTAGCGTGAAAATATTGCATCATTCATCGTCTTTCTAATTCCTAAAAAATATCCTTGCTGCAACACTTAAGCTGAAATATGGGGATATTGCTCAAAGTGAATGGCTTGCCCACTCTAAGAGGCATATCAATTTGAGGAAATATTTTTGTTACATTTCCAGGAACACAGGGAGACATTTTCTTAACTCTATTTCTTGGACTGCATTGTTGGTTAAGGGCTTGTAAGTAAGCATTTCACGGTAAGGTCTACACCTGTCGTATTCGGCGCATGTGACAAATACAATTTGATTTGATTTTGATTTGATTTTATATCCACAGACACGAAAATATCTTGGAGAAATGTGTATTTCTCCTATTGCTTGGGTTGGTCCCATCTCTCAATGTCTATCCTACCCTGTCAATAATACAGGGGGTCATATTCAACAACAATCTCTTCGACCCCCACTCCATCCCTGAAAACAGACAAAATATTGGTTGCTAGCTCATCTCATTCCTAGGTGACGGGTTTGGTGGCAGCCATTTTTCGCCTGGCTGCCCAGTGCTAAGCTGTTTTTGCGGTGGGTGGGCAGGGCTATATTCAGTTCAAATTGAACTGGGGGATGATTAGATGGCCACTTATTGATAAAGCCAGAGTAGTATTTTAGCTGTGGACAGGCATGATGTGCTGTGTGTCCTGTATCAGGATGGAGACTGTGTCTGACTGGCTGGTACTGTGAATATACCTGGGAACCTAATGTCTGCTCCTGTACACCTACAGTACACTGTATAATGTCTTTCTATAAACTACACTGGATAACTTGTTACAGCTGTTGACAAGTCATTGACAATAATCTGCCATTTTCTTTCATGTCATTACATTAAGGTATAACGGGGAACATATTGTAGCTATATTCAATCAAATTCACAAGTTGATTTAAAACCTATGTTTGTGCTCGCTGTCTTGATGGATTTGTCCAAAATCGTGTGACATAAAACATTACTTTTCTGTCCTTGCATTTATGGCAGCGTAAGTTGTCATTCTATCATAAGTTAAGCATTAATCAGTTCATGTAACGTAGGCGCAGCGAGGCAGGAAACAAGTGCCATTAGTGAGTTTAATAATAATGAACATGGAACAATACAAGAGAAGAGCAGCGTCTGATATGGAAACACAAGTAATACTACCTGATGACTACTAACAGAAGAGTACTATATAAAGGGTGAGTAATCAAGGTAGAAATGAAGTCCAGGCGTGACTGATGATGAGATGTGGTGTACGTAATGAGGGCTGCCAGGTGTGTGTAAAGATGGGTTGCCAGGACCGGTGGTCAGTAAACCGGCGAGGGAGTACACGTGACAGTTAAATTGGAACCCTGTAAGAATCCTGGAAGAATCCTGGATCTAGCCGTCTGACTGTTTTTCTGTATAGAGATCTCAGAAATGCAGTGTAACTACAACTCTTGTCTCCTTAAGTTACGGGGTAAAAACAGTTTTCATGGGCACACAAATCCCCTCCAAAAATGTACCTGATTGCTAAACCTTCTAGAACCTAAATCGATACTGTCATTAACATGGTTCTTCAATAATTTAGCCATTTGGCGTTGAGCTGTTTAATTACGCCTTGATGTTTTCAAACATCATCATCTGATCCAGGAAGGAATTTTCTGAATGACAGTCAAGTGATGAACGGCTGTTGTGATAGCCATGCCATGGATTAACAGCCCAAGTCCTGGGAAAGAGGTCCAGAATATTTACAAATGATACCACTTCCCAGATATGTTTTTCTGAGTCTGTGTGCTCTTCCATCTGAATCCTACTTTACAACTTTGATGAAGTTTTTCACCCACTTTTTTCTGTCTGTCTGGCTCACATTGGATCGTTCCCTGTTTTTGTAGTGTCTGTAGTGTTTTCCTCACCTGGGTTGTGCAGTAATGTTTGTTACCTCTTACGGTAGTAGGCCCAATGAAGCGTGTGATACATCCTATTCTGAATGTGTCCCGCCACATCTTCCCGCCACGTCTTCTGTCAAGTGACGAACAGCTGTTGTGATAGAGCACTCGATGCAACAACCGCCCAAGTGCTGGAAAGAAGGTGTTCGTGAGAAATGTCCTAAATATTTTGGTGTCTCATTCCTTACACCGGTGAAGACATTTGTGCCTGGATCCACGTTGGATCTAATATCTCTAGCAAACGATGTTGATCATTTGTTGTAGTCTGCTTGATTTACAGCAGGGTCTCATAAGATTCAACAGAGAATGCATCAAGGTAACGAGTTCATGTTCATGTTTTTGTGCACCCAACGCTATTCCTATGAATTATTCTACATAATGGGCTTCTTCACACTATGATCTGGTAATTAAATATCATGACATATACATTTTGGTTTCCATGTTGTACCAGCAACTTTAAACAATACAACATACACCACGTGTGGTTATGATGAGGACAACAACATCGAATGCTGGCTTCAACTTGGCTTTCTATACAAAGCCTTCCATTACAAAAGGAACCTGGTTTTTGTTCGCGGTCTCAGTATAAAAACAGCCATGGTGAGATTCAAATGGTGAGCCTAATGCTACTGCTATTCATGGCTTTATTATGTGTGCCTGCTTTGGCCACATGGGATTCAGAAAAAATCTCCATGCATCCAATTTATTTAGTTAGGCAAGTCCACGTTATTCTCACATATTTTAGAATGTAATAATCATTTGAATATCAATGAATTGGCAAGGCCTAAAAAAGATTTATTCTTACTGGTAATGGCCTACTATTTTTAAACACTTTTTGCATGCTTTTTCTGGGAGGGAGGGATGGTTCTACAGTATATTGGGCCCTATGTGTACAGTTATTAAAATTATACAATTGTATAACATTGAGGTCCTTAAAAATTGATATTCAGTGTTTGAAAAAGTCCCTGAAATTCCTTGAATTTGACTTGCCAATGTATGTCTGTATGAACCCTGCTTAAAGGATGTATAGTACTAGTCGTATTTTGTTGTATAGAGTGGAGTTATGGGTCATTTTGTATATACAGTATTCCTCTAAGTAGCCCTACATGTGGAAATGTTGAAAAATCATTTCAATTTAAAAACAATTGTTTATCACAATGTCACACATTGGCTCCATTATTTATAAAAAGACCCATATATACCTATTGTAGATCATTTTAGATCTGAGGATAGGTGTAAGCAATGTGGTTGAGTAGAATAGCATTTCTGAAAGTGTCTACAGTATGTGGGATTAATTGTGCACTGGATATCAGGCCTGTATTTTCTACACACCAACAGTGCTGTGTTATTGTACAGTACATACATGGAGGGGGAAATTGTCCACTGCTTGTTCTGTAACCAGATCAATGGTGGATGTTAAAGTCAGACATAACTAAAGGCTATATTGATTAGCCATTTGTTCCAAACTAACAGACTGAGCATGTTTTTATCTGCTCTATGATACCCCAGACTCTTATTGCTGGCTGTAGACAGAGAAAACAAAGACCTACAAGATGTAAGCAATGTAGTTTTGTTCTATTTGTATATATATATATATATCCCAGCCCCTGTCCCCATAGGAGGCCTTTTGCCTTTTGGTAGGTCGTCATTGTTAATAAGAATTTGTTCTTAACTGACTTGCCTAGTTAAATAAAGGGTCAATAAAAATAACAAACTAGGCCATTATTTAGGTGAAATCACTGCAGAGAAAAAGACACAAGGGGACACAGGGGGACACGGGGGACTACAGGGGAACACAGGGGGACACGGGGGACTACAGGGGAACACAGGGAAACACGGGGGACTACAGGGGACTACAGGGGAACACGGGGGAACATGGGGGACTACAGGGGACTACAGGGGACTACAGGGGAACACGGGGGAACACGGGGGACTACAGGGGACTACAGGGGAACACAGGGGAACACGGGGGAACACGGGGGAACACGGGGGACTACAGGGGACTACAGGGGAACACGGGGGAACACGGGGGACTACAGGGGACTACAGGGGAACACAGGGGAACACGGGGGAACACGGGGGACTACAGGGGACTACAGGGGAACACAGGGGGACACGGGGGACTACAGGGGAACACAGGGAAACACGGGGGACTACAGGGGACTACAGGGGAACACAGGGGACTACAGGGGACTACAGGGGAACACAGGGGAACACGGGGGAACATGGGGGACTACAGGGGACTACAGGGGAACACAGGGGGACACGGGGGACTACAGGGGAACACAGGGAAACACAGGGGACTACAGGGGACTACAGGGGAACACGGGGGAACACGGGGGACTACAGGGGACTACAGGGGACCACGGGGGACCACGGGGGAACACGGGGGAACACAGGGGAACACAGGGGAACACAGTGGACAATGACAGAACTAACAGCACGTGTACAACAGACATAAGATCCGTGTCTGCATGGTGTTACTCTGTTTCTCATGCCGTTCAATGTTAAAGGTGCAAGGTTTGTATGTGTGTGTCAGGGAGGTGGGGTGTTAAGTGTGTCATCATGTGAGGTTGTTTTCTCCTACTGTGTAGAGGCTCGGGGTTGTCCTGAGACAGCTCAGCCTGTTACAGCCATAATAGAGTAACGTGTATGTAATAAGTGTATTGACTGGTCAGTATGAGCAGCAGGCTGTGGACCAGTGGATATGTGTGATGTATAATAGTCTATGTTACATACTGTAAGGTGTTTGTGTTGATGGTTTTATTTAGTTTAGGAGATTAGATTAACTTCTCTGGGATATGTGGGACGGTAGTGTCCCACTTGGCCAAAAGCCAGAAAAAATGTAGCGCGCCAAATTCAAATATATTACTGTAAAAATCTATCTTTCATGAAATCACACATGAAAGACACCAAATTAAAGCTACACATGTTGTGAATCCAGCCAACATGTCTGATTTCAAAAAGGATTTACGGCGAAAGCACACCAAACGATTATGTTAGCTCAGTACATAGCCACAGAAAAACACAGCCATTTTCCCAGCAAAAGATAGTAGTCACAAAAAGCAGAAATAGAGATACAATTAATCACTAACCTTTGATGATCTTCATCAGATGACACTCATAGGACATCATGTTACACAATACATTTATGTTTTGTTCGATAATGTGCATATTTATATCCACAAATCTCGGTTTACATTGGCGCCATGTTCAGAAATGCCTCCAAAATATCCGGAGAAATTGCAGAGAGCCACGTCAAATAACAGAAATACTCATCATAAACTTTGATGAAAGATACATGTTTTACATAGAATTAAGGATACACTTGTTCTTAATGCAAATGCTGTGTCAGATTTCAAAAAAGCTTTACGTAAAAAGCACACCATGCAATAATCTGAGACGGCGCTAAAAAATAACAACATTTCTCCGCCATGTTGGAGTCAACAGAAATACAAAATTACATCATAAATATTCCCTTACCTTTGATCATCTTCATCAGAATGCACTCCAAGGAATCCTAGTTCCACAATAAATCGTTGTTTTGTTCGATAATGTCCATTACTTATGTCTAAGTAGCTACTTTTGCTAGGATGTTTAGTGCACATGTCCAAACGCTCGCGCAGATGCAGGCGAACTCGGACGAAAACTTCAAAAAGTTATATAACAGGTCGACTAAACTGGTCAAACTAAGTATAGAATCAATCTTCAGGATGTTGTTATCATAACTATCCAATAACGTTCGAACCGGAGAATTCCTTTGTGTCTCTAGAAGTTATGGAAAGCAAGACGATATCGTTTGGAACGCGCATGACCAGGAACTGGCATTCTGCCAGAACAATAACTGAAACACCTCCCATACGGCCCCACATCACACTAGAGTCTTCATTCCATGTTCTACAGACTGTTGACATCTAGTGGAAGGCGTAGGAAGTGCAAACAGATCCATATCTTACAGGGAATTGAATAGGCGATGAGTTGAACATTGACCAGTCTCAGAATTCTCACTTCCTGTTTGGAATTATTCTCAGGTTTTTGCCTGCCATATGAGTTCTGTTATACTCACAGACATCATTCAAACAGTTTTAGAAACTTCAGAGTGTTCTATATCCAATAGTAATAATAATATGCATATATTAGCATCTGGGACAGAGTAGGAGGCAGTTCACTATGGGCACGCAATTCATCCAAAAGTGAAAATGCTGCCCCCTATCATAAAGAAGTTAACTGAGGTTATTGACTGGCCCTTGACCACATCCTCTTATTGCTATGATCACTCATCTTCAGCATGCTAGCAGGGTTCCTGTGTGTGTATGGCAGTGGGCGTGTGGTTGTGTCTACTGTATGTGTACGGGTGTCTGTCTTCATTTTCTGTGTGTACAGTTTAAAATAATTTATGCAGAATTTATGTATGCATGCATTCTATTTCCTGTGTTTTAATGAGTATGTCTGCCGTCCTCTCTGACCGATGCTTTGTGTCAGTGTGGTAATGAAGGCTGGTTAGCGTGAGTGTGGGCATGTGTCAGGGCTAGGTTAACATGGCTATTTCCAGTCCATTCTACAGCACCTACACACACTGAGAAGTGCATGCTCACACACTCATACACGGATGCTTGACAGCGTGAGCACGTGAATGTGGAACACACACGCAAATGGATAAATGTTCTCCAAGTCATACAGGATCATGTCGTTTGTGATTTAACGGATACATTAGTTACTTTGCGGATTCTGTAGAGTTTTATATTTAAGCGGATCTACAGTACTTTAACGTGCTCACGTTCCTGATGTTTGTCTCTCTCTCTCTCTCTCTCTCTCTCTCTCTCTCTCTCTCTCTCTCTCTCTCTCTCTCTCTCTCTCTCTCTCTCTCTCTCTCTCTCTCTCTCTCTCTCTCTCTCTACATAGTCTAGACACTGTCACTTGTAAACATGTTCATGAAATACAATAGATGGCGGTAATCCCCCCTCAGACACACCTGGCTAATTTGATGGGTCATGTAATAATCCGTCCGAAGTGGATTCTTTTGTTTAGACATGTAGGTAGCTAGCTAAACAATGAACTGGCATAATCCCAATTCATACTACTACCAATACAAACATTGTCATAGATGTAGTATGAATCTGCAGGGAGCTAAAGCCAACAAACTAGGTTCAATGTTAGCTAGCTAACATAAGGCTACAACTAGCAATGCAAATGTTTGTGTTTCGAATAATATTAGCTAGAGAGCCAGCAAGCTAACGTTTGCTAGCTACTGTAACTAACAGTACAGTTTAACTTGCAATAAAAAGGACTTTCTGAAAAAAATTGAAATTTCCATCTGAAAATGCAGCTAGACTCTTACCATATACAGTTGAAGTCGGAAGTTTACATACACTTAGGTTGGAGTCATTAAAACTTGTTTTTCAACCACTCCACAAATTTCTTGTTTAGAAGCTATAGTTTTGGCAAGTCGGTTAGGACATCTACTTTGTGCATGACACAAGTAATTTTTCCAACAATTGTTTACAGACAGATTACTTCACTTATAATTCACTGTATCACAATTCCAGGGGGTCAGAAGTTTACATACATTAAGTTGACTGTGCTTTCAAACAGCTTGGAAAATTCCAGAAAATTATGTCATGGTTTTAGAAGCTTCTGATAGGCTAATTGACATCATTTGAGTCAATTGGAGGTGTACCTGTGGATGTATTTCAAGGCCTACCTTCAAACTCAGTGCCTCTTTGCTTGACATCATGGGAAAATCAAAAGAAATCAGCCAAGACCTCAGAAACAAATTGTAGACCACAAGTCTGGTTCATCCTTGGGAGCAATTTCCAAACACCTGAAGGTACCACGTTCATCTGTACAAACAATAGTATGCAAGTATAAACACCATGGGACCACGCAGCCGTCAAACCACTCAGGAAGGAGACGCGTTCTGTCTCCTAGAGATGAACGTACTTTGGTGCGAAAAGTGCAAATCAATCCCAGAACAACAGCAAAAGACCTTGTGAAGATGCTGGAGGAAACTGGTACAAAAGTATCTATATCCACAGTAAAACGAGTCCTATATCGACATAACCTGAAAGGCCGCTCAGCAAGGAAGAAGCCACTGCTCCAAAACCGCCATAAACAAGCCAGACTACGGTTTGCAACTGCACATGGGGACAAAGATTATACTTTTTGGAGAAATGTCCTCTGGTCTGATTAAACAAAAATATAACTGTTTGGCCATAATGACCATCGGTACGTTTGGAGGAAAAAGGGGGAGGCTTACAAGCTGAAGGACACCATCCCAAACGTGAAGCACGGGGGTGGCAGCATCATGTTGTGGGGGTGCTTTGCTGCAGGAGGGACTGGTGCACTTCACAAAATAGATGGCATCATGAGGCAGGAAAATTATGTGGATATATTGAAGCAACATCTCAGTCAGGAAGTTAAAGCTTGGTCACAAATGGGTCTTCTAAATGGACAATGACCCCAAGCATACTTCCAAAGTTGTGGCAAAATGGCTTAAGGACAACAAAGTCAAGGTATTGGAGTGGCCAACACAAAGCCCTGACCTCAATCCTCATAGAAAATGTGTGGGCAGAACTGAAGAACTGTGTGCGAGCAAAGAGGCCTACAATCCTGACTCAGTTACACCAGCTCTGTCAGGAGGAATGGGCCAAAATTCACCCAACTTACTGTGGGAAGCGTGTGGAAGGCTACCCGAAATGTTTGACCCAAGTTAAACAATTTAAAGGCAATGCTACCAAATACTAATTGAGTGTACGTAAACGTCTGACCCACTGGGAATGTGATGAAAGAAATAAAAGCTGAAATAAATCATTCTCTCTACTAGTACTCTGACATTCCACATTCTTAAAATAAAGTGGTGATCCAAACTGACCTTAGACAGGGAATTTTACTAGGATTAAATGTCAGGAATTGTGAAAAACTGAGTTTAAATGTATTTGGCTAAGTTGTCTGTAAACCTTTGACTTCAATTGTACATGGATGAACACTTCACGACAGACTGGAACCTTTTAGCTCTGTTTTGTTTGTAGCTGCATCTTTTTTGGCCAGCGTTGTGTCAAATCACTCCGGTTCACACTGACCGTGGCTTCACTTTTTCCAACTGTACTGTCGATAGTGCTTCCTGCTAAATTCAGGTCATCAATGTGGTTGAGAAGAGTAGCAAAACATTTGTAGTTCTTCAAAAACGTTGCAGTAGCAAAGGACTGTCAACACATACTGAACAGCTCATTTTATAGACAGAAACATGCTACATGGCAGACCAATTCAAACTCATCTCCCAGCATGTCCAGCCCATCCATTATCTCAGCCAATCACTGCTAGCGGGAAGGTTCCTGACTTTTTCCATAGCTAAACCAACTAGGCTCGTTATTTAACCATTTATGGATGGAATGCAAGTTTGTTATTAACGCACATGGATGTTCACATGTTCCAGAAGGTATTTTTGCCCCTAAAAATGATGTTCACATTCAAATACCGCTCGTGTGAAGTAGTGAAGTAGTGACGTGCGACATACGCCTAGTTTCCTGAAACGAGTCACGGTAGTGAGGTAAACAGGGTAGAAGGCTGATCTCTGTGGAGCCTTTGTGGAGGCTTTAAAGAAGAAGAGAAAAGTCCATTAATAAACACCTGATATACAGCTGAATGTGGAGAGAAAGGCTTGTTATCTCTGAACTTCACGTTTAGTGTAGAGACCTGAGTAACACACACACACACACACACACACACACACACACACACACACACACACACACACACACACACACACACACACACACACACACACACACACACACACACACACACACACACACACACACACACACACACACACACACACTTCAGTCTAGCTACAGTAAGATAAAAGGAATAATCCCACCAGGGTTTAAATTCCACTGTAAAACGAGCTAATTAAAATGATCACACACACACACACACACACACACACACACACACACACACACACACACACACACACACACACACACACACACACACACACACACACACACACACACACACACACACACACACACACACACACACACACTGCAGATTACAGGCGTCCACAGAGGCCCCGCTACTGTGATGGATCGGTCTACATGAGCCCCATAGAGAATTGGGGAGGAGGGAGGGCGCACAGTCCTCTCAGGGCAAACAAAACAAAATGTTTTTGATCACATTTTCAGTTAATTACCAGAGAACCCATGCATTTTATTGATGAGCAGTGTTGGGGTTGCGTTATGTAATCAGATTACTTTTATGAGTAACATGGTAAAGTAACATGTTACTTTTGCAAATTGTGTAATATTATTACAGTTACTTTGTCGAACAATGCGTGTGTTACTTTCAGAATCAATCTCTACTGGTCGTGTGTTTCCATGATCTGATCTTAACCTGTTTCCTCATTTAGTTCTTGAGCGAGCGGAGAAAGGCTGTTTGAGGAAATGTCATGACAACTGCTGTCCATAGAAATAAAGGGCGCACCTCTGATCTTTGATCGCTTCTGTGATAGCAAATCCCATAGAGGGCTTTCCCATCTAGTGGCACCTGTGCCCTCTATACATATCTATGGGTTCGCGTTAGGGGTGTGAACGTTTAAATGTTAAAACATTCAAATGAAATTGGAATCCTTACTGTTAAGAAAATAACTAACATGTTTTTTTTGTTCCGTTTTTTCCCCCCACAAAATGTGAATCATAGTGCAGCTGGCTGGCCTGCTTGTTCTCTTTGCTGATGTATGTTCAGTCTTCAGTCTTCAAGCCATAAGACTGCTAAATACTATAGTTAGTCTGGGTAGCTATTGGTTAACTATTTAACTATCTGTATTGACCCTTTTTGCACTAACTCTTTTGATTCACCACAAACACTTCAGCTACTGTTTAATATAGAACATCTGTACAGATCTGTGGCTTACAGTATACTGTACATGGCTAATGAAGCATCCCATATATAGCATAGCATTTGTAGACGAGCACAGGAAAGCAGCGCCACAGATGAAAGGAGAAACTCGTGATCAAACCTGAGTTAGTAAGTAGGCTATCTTTGGTAGAGCGTGACAGTCAAACAAACGGGTCAGATTGAGATTTTTTCATGAAAGTAACTCAAAGTAATATACAGTGCATTCGGAAAGTATTTAGACCCCTTGATTCTTTTCAACATTTTGTTACGTTACAACCTTATTCTAAAATGGATATAAAAATATATATCCTCAGCAATCTACACACAATACCCCATAATGACAAAGCGAAAACAAAAATGTCTAAAAAACTGTCACACCCTGTTCTGTTTCACCTGTCCTTGTGATTGTCTCCACCTCCCTTCAGGAGTATTTATACCCACCTCCCCTGAGTATTTATACCTCTGTTTTCTGTCTGTCTGTGCCAGTTCGTCTTGTTTGTCAAGTCAACCAGCGTTTTTCTCTCAGCTCCTTTTTCCCAGTCTCTCTTTTTCTCATCCTCCTGGTTTTGACCCTTGCCTGCCCTGACTCCGAGCCCGCCTGCCTGACCATTCTACCTGCCTGACCACTCTGCCTGTCCTGACTCTGAGCCCGCCTGCCTGACCACTCTGCCTGTCCTGACTCTGAGCCCGCCTGCCTGACCACTCTGCCTGTCCTGACTCTGAGCCCGCCTGCCTGACCACTCTGCCTGTCCTGACTCTGAGCCCGCCTGCCTGACCACTCTGCCTGCCCCTGACCTCGAACCTGCCTGCCGCCCTGTACCGTTTTGGACTCTGCCCTAGCTATGAACTCTTGCCTGTCCCCGACCTGCCTTCTGTCTATCCCTTGGATTATAATAAATACCAGAGCTCAAACCATCTGCCTCCTGTGTCTGCATCTGGGTCTCACCTTCATTCATTCATTCATCCGCTGCCGCCTGCTCACCTCCGAAGGCCAGTCGGAGCGAGCAAACCAAGACCTGGAAACAACCTTAAGATGCCTTGTCTCGACCAACCTCACTACCTAGAGCCAACAACTAGTCTGGGTGGAGTATGCCCGGAACACTCTTCCTTGTTCAGCCACGGGACTCTCCCCTTTCGAATGCTCCATGGGGTATCAGCCTCCGCTCCTCCCGGAACAAGAGCAGGAAGTCAACATACCCTCGGCCCAGATGTTCGTCCGCCACTGTCGGAGTACCAGGAGAAGAGCCCGGGCGACGCTTCTCAGGAGCAACTCCAGGTATCATCGACACGCGGACCGCCGCCGGACTCCAGCTCCTCTCTATCGTGTTGGGCAGAGGGTATGGCTATCCACACGGGACCTGCCCCTTCGGATGGAGTCCCGCAAACTTTCCCCTTGTTTCATTGGCCATTTCCCCATCTCTAGAGTCCTTAGTTCCACTGCTGTTCGTCTTTTGTTACCCCGTACCCTCAGTATTCACCCTACGTTCCATGTGTCTAGGATTAAGCCTGTGTCTCACAGCCCTTTGTCTTCTGTTTCCAGGCCCACCCCTCCGCCCGAGTCATCAATGATACCTGGTTGACTGGGAGGGTTATGGCTCGGAGGAGAGGTGCTGGATCCCCTCTAAAGACATCCTGGACCCAGCCCTCATCGCCGACTTCCACCGCAGGGCAGGTAGGATATCAGGTGGTGCCCCTAGAGAGGGGGAGGTACTGTCCCCGACCTGCCTTTTGTCTATCCCTTGGATTATAATAAATACCAGAGCTCAAACCATCTGCCTCCTGTGTCTGCATCTGGGTCTCGCCTTGTGTCGTGATAAAATCAGTTTTAACTTTGTCATTATGGGGTATTATGTGTAGTTTGATGAGGATATTTAAAAATATATATATTTACAATTTAATACATTTTAGAATAAGGCTGTAACGTAACAAAATGTGGAAAAAGTAAAGGGGTCTGAATACTTTCCAAATGCACTGTAACTAGTAGTATATAACGTGTTACTTTCCACACAAAGTAATATTGTAAAGTAACATGAAATACATGGTCTCTGTCTAACTTTATCTCTCACCCCCATCTCTCTCGCTATATCTCTCCCTCCTCTGTTCCTCCCTCCCTCTCGCCATCACACACACTAGAAACGATACGTTTCAGACAGGAACATTCGTAATTAATCGCCCCCCTCTTTCTGTTCTCACAGTTGATTGGACGCTGTGTCCCTTGGTGAGGCAATAGCCGACGCCCACGCTGCACCCGTCAATCTCCAGTGACGTCCCTTTGTCACACGCTCCGCCAGCCACCGCCCACCCGAGCCACACAGCCAATGAAAATACAGCTTAGGTGAGATGACAGGTAAGTCCCACACACACTTTCCCTCACACACATATAATGACACCACACACACATACACACACACACAGAACACATCCCACCCACTCTCACACAAATGCATCGCTATGGACCACTAACCAGTCGTCACCACCCACAGTCACCTGTCTAACATGCACACACACGCGCACGCACACACACACACACACACACATACACACACACACACACACACACACTCAAAGCTTCAGTCAGTTACTAGTCAGTTGATCTCCAAGAAACAGACATTTGGGGTTAGTTCTGTTCTTTAAAAGGCGGCCATTATGGTCTAATTAGAGGATAAATGCTGGAGATGTTGGCCTTTCTGCTCAGCTCTATTAGCCCTTAGAAAGAGTCTTCTACACCAAGAGGGGACTACGCACTCTGAGAAGAAGAAAGGTTTAGCTGGGGGAGTCTGGGAGAAAATAAGCTCTTCTAGCTCTCTCTCTCTGTACTTCAGGAGGAAAACTATTGTCTTTCAGAGCGGTCTTATCTGAACTGTAATGGCACGTAATTTAAAGGGAATTAACATTTTGACACTACTCGGGGCAGGGAAAATGCAGAAATCAGAGGATGAGGGGAGGAAAGGGAGATGCAGAGGGGGAGAGGAGAGGAAAGGGGGGGCGGAATTTGCATGTAATTCAGTTTCAGTAAATGAATGGCTGCGTCTTGGTTCAGGGTTAAGTGTGGTTGTGTTAAACCGTACGGAGCCATCACATTGACCTTACCCCCAGCCTTCTAATGGGTGACATCACTATGGACTAAAGACGTTGGACAAACCTGTAGAATTCCACTACAGAACACTGACTAACTGTCAAATAAAACTGTGAAAGACCATAACGCCTGACTTTAGCTAGTTTGAGGACCATTGTCATTATGGTCTGCCCACCTGCTCTGCCCACCTGCCCCCGGTCGCTGAGCGTGTTGCCGTGGGTTACAGACAAGGGAGTGACGTGTGTGTGTGACAGAGTGTGTGTGTAAGCGGTAGCGGGAGTATTTTTGGGGTTGAGGCGGAGAGGAGTGTGAAAAGCTGTCAGGTAGCGATGGCTAGGCAGCTAGGCCGTTCCCGTGGGAACGAATTACATTCAGAGAGGAAGACAAGCATCTCAGTCCTTCTGCTTCTCTCTCTCTCTCTTTCTCTCTCTGCCAGAATGACACCACCTTTAAGTCTTTCTTTCTCTTTCTTACCTTCTACCCTTTTCTACTATGCAGCTCTCCTCCTTCCCTGTCTTTCACAGTCCACCTCACCCTCCCTCCCTCCATACTGTCAATTTCTCTCTCTCTCTCTCTCTCTCTCTCCCTTTCTCTGTCTCTCTCTCTCTCTCTCTCTCTCTCTCTCTCCCTCTCTCGCTCTCTCTCTCGCTCCCTCTCTCGCTCTCTCTCTCGCTCCCTCTTTCTTTATCTCTGCCTACCTCACTCTCTCCATTTCCCTCCCTCTTTCTTCCTCTCTCTCTGTCCCCTCTCTATTTACCTTGTTCCTTCTCTCTCCCTCTGTCTTTCTATCCCCCCGTCTTTCTACCCCTCCAGGGCCAGGTGGATTAACGGTGAAAGCTCATTACATGAAATGTAATTACCGCCTGTGTCGATAAGAATCGATCGGCTTGGCCCCGCAGATCACTTCACATGAAGGCCCCTCAAGATAGGCCTCTGCAAAGACCGCGGCTGCCGTGGCACCAGCCCCGGCAACACTTTATTTCCTGTCTGGTTGCCCTGAGCGATGGGAGATAACATTGACACTGGTGTGTGAAGTGGAGTCAAACCTGTCGGAATGCTTTCAGTGTGGCCTCGCAGCAGAAATGAGATTCCTTATCAAATCAGCCGGATTAGGGAAAGTATCTGGGGAAAAAGTCGATCCGCAGGGTCGGGCTGTAGGAAGGAATGGGAGGGATAAGGTGTTTGTGGGGAGGGGGTTTGGGGGGGTCTGTGTATGTGTGTGTGCAAGCGTGTGTGTGTGTGTGCATGCGCGGGCCAGGACAGCTGCTGTCTGTGGGGTTGAGTTTTTCTGTTGTCTGTTCTTTGTTGAACGTGGCTTTTAAATGTCTTCCCTCTTCTCCTTCACTTCACTTTACCTCGTCTGATTGAGTAATTCATTGTGTTTTCTCCACTAGTATGTACTACAGTGCATGTGTTGTACAGTCTACAGGGTATGTTTGCGTTCAGAGTGAGTGTCAGTGTCATTGCAGTAGTACTGTCTGAAGCACTGTGCATCGTGATGATAATGATGACCCTGTAAGGGATGGAATAACTCTGAATTTCATCACACACACTGACTCTCAGCATCCCCTCTGAAGTCTCCAGGAGTTTACTGTGTCGTGGGGGGGTGGAGGTGGAGGTGTAAAGAGAGGGAGAGAGCGATCGATAGAGCAGTGACAGAGTGTTGTAAACCATGAAAAGAGACAAAAGCCTCCTGGATCAGACTGGGGCTGTTAGTCTGGGAGGAACAGCCAGTACACACACATACAAACACACACACACACACACACACACACACACACACACACACACACACACACACACACACACACACACACACACACACACACACACACACAGTGTCATACACACACACACACACACACATGCACACACACACACACACACACACACACACACACACACACACACACACACACACACACACACACACACACACACACACACACACACACACACACACACACACACACACACACACACACACACAGTGTCACACTCTTCAGCAAACACAGATACACACCCCTATACAATGGCAACTCACTGTCCATATGAAACATAAACCACGAGACAGGTCAAATATATACTGTCCTCATATACAATAGACGATTCCCTTTGAAATATTACTAACTCCAGACACTCATGGCCTGCAGAGAATTTATCACTTACAGTAGGTTATTCTTTTGATTTTGGTTTTCCTCAAATGCCCATTGTTGCTGTCTGTCTGATCACAAATTACTTCAGAAGTCCACCTGGGAATCTGAGTGTGTGGGGGGGTATGTGTGTGTGTCTCGTGTCTTTCTTCATTCCATGGTTCTGATAGTTATTTGGGAGGACGTTCTGAATGTCACTCATTCTAAATGAACTCTCATCAAACTGACAACTCCATCCGGTGACACACACAAAAACACACACACACACACGTACACACACACATACAACGTCCGGCCCACTTCAGTACAGGAGTGATATAAACACACACACACTCTCTTCTGTAAGCACACACAGGATCATAACAGCCAGCATGCTAATTCAGCTTATTAAACCATCAGGCCCGCACTCATATCAAAGATAATCTAATAATATCATAAACAAATACCTCTAGACCCTGTTCAAGCACAAACACAGTGCTATTAATACTCATGCAAATAGCAAGCTATTTTCAGACTGTTGTTTTGCTCACAGGGATTTTTGCTACATCAGATGACTTCTGAGAAGTGTTATAAATCATCGTTAATTTTATTGAACAGAGAAATGAGAGAGACAGTCAAAGGAGGAAAGTTTTGCGGACTCTTTTTAAGCTACTTTTTCTTTCTTCGCTGCAGGAAATGCAAGGAGACAGGAGGGTAAAGTGAATACATTAGTAGGTTACACAAAGAAATGAGCAGACTTCTAGACACACACAAACAAGAAAGCATGTTTGCGCCTGCATACGTACAAACGCACGCATGCACACACATGCACATACACCCACCCCACACACATACATATACACCCCCCACCCCCCTTAAACACTCACCCCCATTCTTCCCTCTCTCCTCTTGGTCCTCTTCTCAATCCTCTCCTGGTCCAGTCGTCTCATCCCGGCGCCCCTAAAAGAACAACAACAGTGTGAATAATGAAAATATCTTCAGGAGTCTATAGAGAAATGGAATAATGTCTTTAGGAATAAGACCTGCGCTGGGATGAGGAGGAGAGAGGAGAGGAAAAGAGAGGAGAGGAGGAGAGAGGAGAGGAAAAGAGAGGAGAGGAGAGAGGAGAGGGGGGACCAGGGCTAAAGCCCTCCAATTAAGACAGCCTACCGCCTGCACCAGCGTCTCCATGGCAACTGTCAGGTAGATTTCCTGGTGGCGTGTGGTGGCGGTGGAGACGGTTGGTTCGGGAGGCTGAAAGAGAGAGACCGAGCTCTTATTTCTCTGTATTGCGCTAGGTTTCTGTCTCGCTGTGTTCTTGTCTCTCCCTGGCTTTCACTCTCTGCCTTGTTGTCACAGGCCCTGTCCCAATACCCGTACTTGGGTTCTAAACGCTAGGCTTTTTGGGTATGTGAAAATAGAACGCTTCATATCATGCGAAATTGTTGTATGCTTTAAATGCCAGGAGGTCATACTAATTTCTGCTTTTCATCTAGTGGAATTCGCTGCAAACTATTGAAGAAGAGAATGGTCTTTTCACGCCCATGTGTGTTCGACAACAGCTGACAACAAATGGCAGGGAACACGAGCGGTTGTTGATATTAATTGCATACTGCATATGTTTCTACAAAACAGTATGTTCTAAATAGTATGTAGTATGTTTAGTACACTGTATGCAGTTTAAGTAGGTAGTAGCTTTCGTTCCCTCTTTTCTCACTTTGTCTCCTCTCTCTTCACATCTCTATCTCCCTCCCTCTCTCTGCAGAGCTGAAATTCCTGGTGAGACAGGAGGACTGGCATTTAGAAAAAAAATACATCTCCCGTAGCCGTCTCCACCAGGGTTAAGACAAAATACATTTCAGTAATTAGATCTGTCTAACAGTGTTATTTTCTCCCTGTGTGTGTGTGTGTGTGTGTGTGTGTGTGTGTGTGTGTGTGTGTGTGTGTGTGTGTGTGTGTGTGTGTGTGTGTGTGTGTGTGTGTGTGTGTGTGTGTGTGTGTGTGTGTGTGTGTGTGTGTGTGTGTGTGTGTGTGTGTGTGTGTGTGTGTGTGTGTGTGCATGCCCGGGTGTGCGTGCGTACATTTGTTTATGTCTGTGTGTGTGTCAGGTATGGCTGTGTATGCATGCATTTGTGTGTGTGCGTGCACACCCATGTGTGTGTGTGTTTGCGTGTATGTGAGTGTGCGTGTGTTTCACCATTCTAATCTATATTTAATGCTAGGAAGCAGGGCTTTAAAGAGCGCCACAGCTGGCCTGTTTGCTAATTAATGACATTTCCCCTTTAATCACCAATCACCAGTGGAAGCCTGATCTCTCCTCTCTCTAGTCTTTCTCTCTCACCTTTGTCTAATGTTCTTTCTCTCTATTCATTCCCCCCTCTGTTTTCTCATCCATTCTGTCAGACTTTTCTTTCTGTTATTTCATTCTATCCTTCTTCTTTCTCCTCTTTCACTTTCTCTCTATTTCTTCCTCTCTATCTCCTTCTCTCTTTTTATTGTCCTCGTCACTCTCTCACTCCTCTCCCCTCCCTCTCTCACTCCAATTCCCTCTCACTCTCTCTCCTCTGCCACTCATCCCCATTACTCTCTGTCTCTCTTTCACACCAGTCTTCATGATGCTCCAGACCCTTTGGAATTGGCAGTCTCGCTCAGATCTCAGCTCTGCTGTGTTTCTCCCTGGGGAGAGAGCGAGCTGCGTCTCCATCTGCCTCTCAGACTCATCCTCCTTCCATCCCTCCATCTCGCCATCCCTCCATCCCTCTATCCCCCCCTCTAATCCCCCCACAATCATGATCCGTCACCACATGTCAGATCATGCTTCTTTTTTCGCTCTCCCTCTCTCTGTCTCTCCATTTCTCTCTCTATTCCCCTCTCCCTCACTCACTGTATTTTTCTCACTCTCTATTGTCCCTTGCCGCCCTTAGTCACTCTCTAAATCTCTCCTTCTCTATTTACCCGTCCCCCTCTCCATTTCCCATTTATCTCCCCTTCCCCTCTCCCTCTCTTTTCCTTTATGAAAAGGATATTGCAGGAGGTCATTTCAGAAATGCAGCAGACCCTCTCCTCAAGCAATCTCCAGTGTGTTCCTCATCCAGCCGCTATTCTGCCCTGCAGCGTATCACTTGTTCAAAGGGTGAATGTTCATGTCATGACTGCAATAGCAAGGGGGCGAGCCCTTTGTCCTACAGAGTAGCAGGTGCTTTTCGTTAATACCTGTCAGAGTTGACTTAAAGTCGAACAGTTTCTTAGAGAACAACTTGGCTTCAAAGAGAACAGCCTCTTCCACCAAATCTGCTTCCTACTCCTTACTGACAAAATGACCGTTGCTAAGATACCTATGAGAATGTGCGGCGCGTACCATGCCTATAGACTATTTTAAGACGCTGACAATACAAAAGTTCACACCATTAAATATCATTGGACTGTGCAATTCATATTGTACACGCCGGGTGAATCTTTATTCATGTAGAAGCGCTGTAACAAAGTCCCGTTGGGTTAGTAGTCGGTTTGGGAGATATAAATTGTAGTCTTGGGTTGAGAGGTGGGGAGATCAATTTGCCATCAAATAATTAGCCTCAAAAATGCAGTGACTTGGCTGAACAAGATCAAGAAAGGCAGCAGACCACTAAAGTTATTGCTATTATCAGTACTAGTTCTAGTACATTAGTAGCAGCAGACCACTAAAGTTATTGCTATTATCAGTACTAGTTCTAGTACATTAGTAGCAGCAGCAGACTAGCAGTAGTAGTTATATTGGTTCTAAGCCAATAGAAAGACATGAAGCTTTTGCCTGCTCTGTTTCCATGTTGTGTTGTCTACACAGAGCAGGGTGATGAATGTGCGGTAGTTCCCTGTGTCTAGCCTCGCCGTGCGTATTCACCGTGGATCAATACTTGTAATTGTGCGCTTGACTGGTGACGGATATCTGACGGATAGCATGTAGCTCACTCGGCCCGTAGCCTTCTACTTAACTAACGAACCCTGTGCCACTCACAACTTTATTGCGCCGTCTGTCTGTCTGTGGGTCGGTCCGTCGGTCTGTCTGTCTGTGTGGCTGTCTACCTATCCCAATAAGAAAGATAAACAGACCAGCATATTGTTTTTAATAGCAAACCGTTGCTATCCCCCCTCACCTTCTGTCATTCCCTGTTCTATTGCATAGATAGCATTGTGTTGTTTATTAAGCTAGCCAACTGCTCCTTGGAGAGCAGTAATAGAGCACTTGAACAGAAGGATTGGATGTGCCATACTTCAACCTCCCCAACTAAATCAACCTCTCAAACCACTGAGCTCTTAGAGGACACACATATCTACACAAGCACACACACACACACATGTCAACACAAGCACACACACACACATGTCAACACAAGCACACACACACACACACAGAGTGCAGTAGATTGTTATGTGTAGTTATTAACGTGCTTGAGCATTGGGAGCACTGGGGCACATTTAGTATCCGTCTCACTGTGTTGGTGCTGTACTCTTCTGCCTGGTGTCTGACTCCTAACTGAGATGAAGATGTTCCTTAGCCTCCATAGAGATGCTTTATCTGGTTAATAACTGTGAATAACAGCTTCGATAGAGGAAGTGTTTTATTGTGATGGAATAGGGCTATGTTATTGTCCTCATTGATGATTGGTTGAATGACTGTGCATGTGCAGCAGAGGTGATTTAGCAAACGTAACAAGTAAACTTATCTGAGGCCTGGAGCGTCCGGAGTGAAGCTTTCAGAGTGAATACCTAGACTTTCGCTTGGTGGGCTAACACAGGCTAGATCCGGTCCGTCACACACACAGAAATTCTGTTTTTAGTCCTAATTCCATTCATCTCTTTAAAAAGCACCATTGCCAGGTTGTACATATTTAATCTGTTGATTGTGCACAGACGATGTAACGGAGGTTTTGGTCTCTAGTACTGCCTGTTCCTCTCCAGCTTTATTTACGCTCTCTGTCTCTGAATATAACCAATCAATATCCCTCGGCAACAAATGACATATCACCTCCCCCTTAAGCTTTTGTCCCTGACTAAATCCCTCCTCGCCACAATTCCATTCCAGGTAGATCGCCAGCCAGACAGACAGGGACCAGGGAACCATAACTACCCATCTAAACCCTGAGAAAATGGCCTCCTGCCTTGGATCAATGCCACTGCGTTTAAGTATCTGTAAATCAACTATATTGAGATTTAACCTGTCGGTGGAGGTTTATTCTACCCGGTTCCTTGATAGAGATCTAGTGGGTGGTTAAGACCCCTGTGAGCGCTAGTGTGAAGCAGTGTGTATAGAATGCACTGTCACATTTTAAAGCAGGAGGGAGACGAAAGAGAGAGGATGTTTGTAAAAAGGAGCCAACAGGTCTGTGGAACTACAGGGATTAACGTGGTAAAGTGGATTAGGGAATGCTGTTCGGATATTCCTCCCTGGCTCCAGAGAAGGTCTTTAGAAAAGGAGAGAAACATCTGCTGGAGCTTAGCAAGGCGATGAAGGCTCCTGAAAAAGCCAGAAATCAAAACGGTGCCGGTGCGGGCGGACACACATACACACACACCGGCGATTAGTTAGGAGCTCTTCTTCCTCTCATTATTACCCCTCCCATACACATAACACGTAGCCTGTGTGTATGCGTGCTATCAGTCTCTCTATACAAATGTTAGATATATTTGTATTTTAACTGAGCTTTGCATGAGTTGTGAATTAAATCCTGTGTGGTTGAAGCAGTTGGATTTGAAAGTTGCAGATTCTACAGAATGACATAATTATGCGCTCTCTCTCTCTCTCTCTCTCTCTCTCTCTCTCTCTCTCTCTCTCTCTCTCTCTCTCTCTCTCTCTCTCTCTCTCTCTCTCTCTCTCTCTCTCTCTGTATGTCGCTTGTTCTTTTGTATCTTTTCTTTGCCATTTATTTACATCTTCATCAGTTCTCTGACATAACGGGGACATGTGTTTCAAATTAGATTGAATCAAATAAAACAAGTGTTCAGTCAGCGTGGTTCGCTTCTGGACAGGTTTTTAAACAGACGCACGCCTTGCCTGGGCCGTTAACTATATGTATGTCTTCCGAGAATGTCACTTTCGCTGAACAAATAGTCCAAGAGGAATAGCATTTGCATTTGTGTAAAGAGCTCAGATCAAATAGACAGATGGGAGTTGTTCGCTAATGTTAGGTTAGGGTTCTAGGCACGTTGTATGAATGTATATGAGAGTGGAAGTACGTGATGCATTGGGAACAGGATGGTCCAACCATATTTTATAAAGGTCAACGTGGGTCACGTTTCTTACATTAAAATGCAGGGTCTCACCCTGACCTTTCACCAGTGTGTGTGTGTGTGTGTGTGTGTATATGTGTGCGTGTGTGCGTGTGCGTGTGCGTGCGTGCGTGCGTGCGTGTGTGTGTGTGTGTGTGTGTGTGTGTGTGTGTGTGTGTGTGTGTGTGTGTGTGTGTGTGTGTGCGTGCGTGAAAGTATGAAAATATATGCACTCACTACTGTAAGTCTGCTAAATGACTAAAATGTCAAATGTAAAATGAATGTGTGTGTGTGCGTGTGTGTGTGTGTGCGTGTGTGTGTGTGTCTCAGACTGGCTTTAACTCAAGTTAGGGCCCTGTAGTAAATATTAATGGCTACAACACACACAGCCCCATGGGAGAGTAATCTTAAAGGTTCAGGCTGCAGTGCTTTAGGGAGCAATCGCTACGGATTCCCTGAGGCAAATTCAACACAACTCAGACATAAAATGGGTTTTATGGCGTTCGTTATAGTCTCATGAACAGCAACGGTCATTCAATATTCACAGCACCACCATACAACACCATTACACTTTAAAAAGCGTAAGTTTTAAGGAACAATTACTACTGCGCCCACAACATATGATGCTGTTCTGTTTGAATTTGTACATAAAGCATGTTTTTTCTAAGGCAATGTTCTGTGTTGCTGCCATAATAACCATGCAGTATGTCTTCACTGCAGAGAGCAAATTGAATTCTCACTGTGGTACCTTATAGAACAATACATTTTCATAGATTTCTTATGGATTTTTCATGGAGTTCTATGACAATCTTAGTCAGGCACGTGCACTGATAGGGGTCTACCTGTGGCCGAGCACCTGCCTCTTTTCCCTCCCATTCGTCAAGTACCCTTCTGGGTGGTGGTATAATGAAAACATTTGTATACACTTTTTGTAGTTGATGTTCTGAACCCCGCCTGCATGTCTGCCCTGTACGGGGCTCGCGAGTGCATGTTTCCAGATGGTTACTAAAGGCAACAATTAAAGTAGGGTGGTTGGTCAGTTCAAATCTCATCACGGACAACTTTAGCATTTCAGCACTTAGCAACTTTTCAACTACTTATTACTTTTGAGTTACTTTGCAACTACTTAGCATGTTAGCTAACCCTTCCCCTAACCCTTACCTTAACCCTTTAACCTAACTCCTAAACTTAATCCTAACCCCTAGCCTAGCTAACTTTAGCCACCTAGCCATCTAGCTAGAATTCGTAACATATCATACGTTTTGAAAATTCTTAACATATTCTACATTTGGCAAATTCTTAACACATTGTCCATTTTGCAAATTCGCAACATAATTCACTTTTTTCATTTGAGCACCTGCCCCCTGAAAGGCACTGATCTCAGTCACGTCACATGTCTTCTCCATGGTCATGTGTGTTACCAATGTGTTCATCGAATCAGAGGAGACAGACATGACAGGCTGTGATGAGGTCTGTACGTGACAGTAAGACAGGGCTCATGTTACACATTACCATGAGATGTGTTCCCTAGAGCAGTGGCACTGGACTCATGTTACACATTACCATGAGATGTGTTCCCTAGAGCAGTGGCACTGGGCTCATGTTACACATTACCATGAGATGTGTTCCCTAGAGCAGTGGCACTGGGCTCATGTTACACATTACCATGAGATGTGTTCCCTAGAGCAGTGGCACTGGGCTCATGTTACACATTACCATGAGATGTGTTCCCTAGAGCAGTTGCACTGGACTCATGTTACACATTACCATGAGATGTGTTCCCTAGAGCAGTGGCACTGGACTCATGTTACACATTACCATGAGATGTGTTCCCTAGAGATGTGGCACTGGGCTCATGTTACACATTACCATGAGATGTGTTCCCTAGAGCAGTGGCACTGGGCTCATGTTACACATTACCATGAGATGTGTTCCCTAGAGCAGTGGCACTGGGCTCATGTTACACATTACCATGAGATGTGTTCCCTAGAGCAGTGGCACTGGACTCATGTTACACATTACCATGAGATGTGTTCCCTAGAACAGTGGCACTGGACTCATGTTACACATTACCATGAGATGTGTTCCCTAGAGCAGTGGCACTGGGCTCATGTTACACATTACCATGAGATGTGTTCCCTAGAGCAGTGGCACTGGGCTCATGTTACACATTACCATGAGATGTGTTCCCTAGAGCAGTGGCACTGGGCTCATGTTACACATTACCATGAGATGTGTTCCCTAGAGCAGTGGCACTGGGCTCATGTTACACATTACCATGAGATGTGTTCCCTAGAGCAGTGGGACTGGGCTCATGTTACACTTTACCATGAGATGTGTTCCCTAGAGCAGTGGCACTGGGCTCATGTTACACATTACCATGAGATGTGTTCCCTAGAGCAGTGGCACTGGGCTCATGTTACACATTACCATGAGATGTGTTCCCTAGAGCAGTGGGACTGGGCTCATGTTACACATTACCATGAGATGTGTTCCATAGAGCAGTGGCACTGGGCTCATGTTACACATTACCATGAGATGTGTTCCCTAGAGCAGTGGGACTGGGCTCATGTTACACTTTACCATGAGATGTGTTCCCTAGAGCAGTGGCACTGGGCTCATGTTACACATTACCATGAGATGTGTTCCCTAGAGCAGTGGCACTGGGCTCATGTTACACATTACCATGAGATGTGTTCCCTAGAGCAGTGGGACTGGGCTCATGTTACACATTACCATGAGATGTGTTCCCTAGAGCAGTGGCACTGGGCTCATGTTACACATTACCATGAGATGTGTTCCCTAGAGCAGTGGCACTGGGCTCATGTTACACATTACCATAAGATGTGTTCCCTAGAGCAGTGGCACTGGGCTCATGTTACACATTACCATGAGATGTGTTCCCTAGAGCAGTGGGACTGGGCTCATGTTACACATTACCATGAGATGTGTTCCCTAGAGCAGTGGCACTGGGCTCATGTTACACATTACCATGAGATGTGTTCCCTAGAGCAGTGGCACTGGGCTCATGTTACACATTACCATGAGATGTGTTCCCTAGAGCAGTGGCACTGGGCTCATGTTACACATTACCATGAGATGTGTTCCCTAGAGCAGTGGCACTGGGCTCATGTTACACATTACCATGAGATGTGTTCCCTAGAGCAGTGGCACTGGGCTCATGTCACACATTACCATGAGATGTGTTCCCTAGAGCAGTGGGACTGGGCTCATGTTACACTTTACCATGAGATGTGTTCCCTAGAGCAGTGGCACTGGGCTCATGTTACACATTACCATGAGATGTGTTCCCTAGAGCAGTGGCACTGGGCTCATGTTACACATTACCATGAGATGTGTTCCCTAGAGCAGTGGCACTGGGCTCATGTTACACATTACCATGAGATGTGTTCCCTAGAGCAGTGGGACTGGGCTCATGTTACACTTTACCATGAGATGTGTTCCCTAGAGCAGTGGCACTGGGCTCATGTTACACATTACCATGAGATGTGTTCCCTAGAGCAGTGGCACTGGGCTCATGTTACACATTACCATGAGATGTGTTCCCTAGAGCAGTGGGACTGGGCTCATGTTACACATTACCATGAGATGTGTTCCCTAGAGCAGTGGCACTGGGCTCATGTTACACATTACCATGAGATGTGTTCCCTAGAGCAGTGGCACTGGGCTCATGTTACACATTACCATGAGATGTGTTCCCTAGAGCAGTGGCACTGGGCTCATGTTACACATTACCATGAGATGTGTTCCCTAGAGCAGTGGCACTGGGCTCATGTTACACATTACCATGAGATGTGTTCCCTAGATATGTGGGACTGGGCTCATGTTACACATTACCATGAGATGTGTTCCCTAGAGCAGTGGCACGGGGCTCATGTTACACATTACCATGAGATGTGTTCCCTAGAGCAGTGGCACTGGGTTCATGTTACACATTACCATGAGATGTGTTCCCTAGAGCAGTGGCACTGGGCTCATGTTACACATTACCATGAGATGTGTTCCCTAGAGCAGTGGCACTGGGCTCATGTTACACATTACCATGAGATGTGTTCCCTAGAGCAGTGGCACTGGGCTCATGTTACACATTACCATGAGATGTGTTCCCTAGAGCAGTGGCACTGGGCTCATGTTACACATTACCATGAGATGTGTTCCCTAGAGCAGTGGGACTGGGCTCATGTTACACTTTACCATGAGATGTGTTCCCTAGAGCAGTGGCACTGGGCTCATGTTACACATTACCATGATATGTGTTCCCTAGAGCAGTGGCACTGGGCTCATGTTACACATTACCATGAGATGTGTTCCCTAGAGCAGTGGGACTGGGCTCATGTTACACATTACCATGAGATGTGTTCCCTAGAGCAGTGGCACTGGGCTCATGTTACACATTACCATAAGATGTGTTCCCTAGAGCAGTGGCACTGGGCTCATGTTACACATTACCATGAGATGTGTTCCCTAGAGATGTGGGACTGGGCTCATGTTACACATTACCATGAGATGTGTTCCCTAGAGCAGTGGCACTGGGCTCATGTTACACATTACCATGAGATGTGTTCCCTAGAGCAGTGGCACTGGGCTCATGTTACACATTACCATGAGATGTGTTCCCTAGAGCAGTTGGACTGGGCTCATGTTACACATTACCATGAGATGTGTTCCCTAGAGCAGTGGCACTGGACTCATGTTACACATTACCATGAGATGTGTTCCCTAGAGCAGTGGCACTGGGCTCATGTTACACATTACCATGAGATGTGTTCCCTAGAGATGTGGGACTGGGCTCATGTTACACATTACCATGAGATGTGTTCCCTAGAGCAGTGGCACTGGGCTCATGTTACACATTACCATGAGATGTGTTCCCTAGAGCAGTGGCACTGGGCTCATGTTACACATTACCATGAGATGTGTTCCCTAGAGCAGTGGGACTGGGCTCATGTTACACATTACCATGAGATGTGTTCCCTAGAGCAGTGGCACTGGGCTCATGTTACACATTACCATGAGATGTGTTCCCTAGAGCAGTGGCACTGGGATCATGTTACACATTACCATGAGATGTGTTCCCTAGAGCAGTGGCACTGGGCTCATGTTACACATTACCATGAGATGTGTTCCCTAGAGCAGTGGCACTGGGCTCATGTTACACATTACCATGAGATGTGTTCCCTAGAGCAGTGGCACTGGGCTCATGTTACACATTACCATGAGATGTGTTCCCTAGAGCAGTGGGACTGGGCTCATGTTACACTTTACCATGAGATGTGTTCCCTAGAGCAGTGGCACTGGGCTCATGTTACACATTACCATGAGATGTGTTCCCTAGAGCAGTGGCACTGGGCTCATGTTACACATTACCATGAGATGTGTTCCCTAGAGCAGTGGGACTGGGCTCATGTTACACATTACCATGAGATGTGTTCCCTAGAGCAGTGGCACTGGGCTCATGTTACACATTACCATGAGATGTGTTCCCTAGAGCAGTGGCACTGGGCTCATGTTACACATTACCATGAGATGTGTTCCCTAGAGCAGTGGCACTGCCAGATGCTCCTCTCCTCTCTAACCATCACTTCTTTTCTAATTCTCCCTTCTCTATACTGACCCTCCAGCCACACACACACACACACACACACACACTCGCACGCACACACACACACACACACACACACACACACACACACACACACACACACACACACACACACACACGCACGCACACACACGCACACACACACGCACACACACACGCACACACACACACACACACACACACACACACACACACACACACACACACACAGTCCAGATGTCCATCTCTCCAGGGTCTTCCACTTTATTCAGACAGTTCTGGAGGACAGCTTGTGTCTCCACTCTGCAGCTGTGTGGCAAGGGGGAAAGTGTTGAATACACAACCCTTCAAACATGGCAATGTGTGTGTGCAGGTGCAGTCTGGCCTTGTCACTAAGCCTACCTTCCCTTTCTCTCTTCATCCCACACTTTCCCCCTTCCATGGCTTTACCACTGTCTCTATCTCACGTGAAAACTGGGCTAGTGGTGTCTCTCTCTCTCTCAGGTGAAAACTGGGCTAGTGGTGTCTCTCTATCTCTCACATGAAAACGGGGCTAGTGGTGTCTCTCTCTCTCTCACATGAAAACTGGGCTAGTGGTGTCTCTCTATCTCTCATGTGAAAACTGGGCTAATGGTGTCTCTCTCTCTCTCACATGAAAATGGGGCTAGTGGTGTCTCTCTCTCTCTCACATGAAAACTGGGCTAATGGTGTCTCTCTCTCTCTCACATGAAAACGGGGCTAGTGGTGTCTCTCTCTCTCTCACATGAAAACTGGGCTAATGGTGTCTCTCTCTCTCTCACATGAAAACGGGGCTAGTGGTGTCTCTCTCACTCTCACATGAAAACTGGGCTAATGGTGTCTCTCTCTCTCTCACATGAAAACGGGGCTAGTGGTGTCTCTCTCTCTCACACATGAAAACTGGGCTAATGGTGTCTCTCTCTCTCTCACATGAAAACTGGGCTAGTGGTGTCTCTCTATCTATCAGGTGAAAACTGGGCTAGTGGTGTCTCTCTATCTATCAGGTGAAAACTGGGCTAGTGGTGTCTCTCTATCTTTCAGGTGAAAACTGGGCTAGTGGTGTCTCTCTATCTTTCAGGTGAAAACTGGGCTAGTGGTGTCTCTCTATCTCTCAGGTGAAAACTGGGCTAGTGGTGTCTCTCTATCTCTCAGGTGAAAACTGGGCTAGTGGTGTCTCTCTATCTTTCAGGTGAAAACTGGGCTAGTGGTGTCTCTCTATCTCTCAGGTGAAAACTGGGCTAGTGGTGTCTCTCTATCTCTCAGGTGAAAACTGGGCTAGTGGTGTCTCTCTATCTTTCAGGTGAAAACTGGGCTAGTGGTGTCTCTCTATCTCTCAGGTGAAAACTGGGCTAGTGGTGTCTCTCTATCTCTCAGGTGAAAACTGGGCTAGTGGTGTCTCTCTATCTCTCTCTCAGGTGAAAACTGGGATAGTGGTGTCTCTCTCTCTCTCATGTGAAAACTGGGCTAGTGGTGTCTCTCTATCTCTCAGGTGAAAACTGGGCTAGTAGTGTCTCTCTATCTCTCAGGTGAAAACTGGGCTAGTGGTGTCTCTCTATCTCTCAGGTGAAAACTGGGCTAGTGGTGTCTCTCTATCTCTCTCTCAGGTGAAAACTGGGCTAGTGGTGTCTCTCTATCTCTCTCTCAGGTGAAAACTGGGATAGTGGTGTCTCTCTCTCTCTCATGTGAAAACTGGGCTAGTGGTGTCTCTCTATCTCTCAGGTGAACACTGGGCTAGTGGTGTCTCTCTATCTCTCAGGTAAAAACTGGGCTAGTGGTGTCTCTCTATCTCTCAGGTGAAAACTGGGCTAGTGGTGTCTCTCTATCTCTCTCTCAGGTGAAAACTGGGCTAGTGGTGTCTCTCTATCTCTCTCTCAGGTGAAAACTGGGCTATTGGTGTATCTCTATCTCTCAGGTGAAAACTGGGCTAGTGGTGTCTCTCTATCTCTCTCTCAGGTGAAAACTGGGCTAGTGGTGTCTCTCTATCTCTCTCTCAGGTGAAAACTGGGCTATTGGTGTATCTCTATCTGTCAGGTGAACACTGGGCTAGTGGTGTCTCTCTCTCTCTCATGTGAAAACTGGGCTAGTGGTGTCTCTCTATCTCTCAGGTGAAAACTGGGCTAGTAGTGTCTCTCTATCTCTCAGGTGAAAACTGGGCTAGTGGTGTCTCTCTATCTCTCAGGTGAAAACTGGGCTAGTGGTGTCTCTCTATCTCTCAGGTGAAAACTGGGCTAGTGGTGTCTCTCTATCTCTCTCTCAGGTGAAAACTGGGATAGTGGTGTCTCTCTCTCTCTCATGTGAAAACTGGGCTAGTGGTGTCTCTCTATCTCTCAGGTGAACACTGGGCTAGTGGTGTCTCTCTATCTCTCAGGTAAAAACTGGGCTAGTGGTGTCTCTCTATCTCTCAGGTGAAAACTGGGCTAGTGGTGTCTCTCTATCTCTCTCTCAGGTGAAAACTGGGCTAGTGGTGTCTCTCTATCTCTCTCTCAGGTGAAAACTGGGCTATTGGTGTATCTCTATCTCTCAGGTGAAAACTGGGCTAGTGGTGTCTCTCTATCTCTCTCTCAGGTGAAAACTGGGCTAGTGGTGTCTCTCTATCTCTCTCTCAGGTGAAAACTGGGCTATTGGTGTATCTCTATCTGTCAGGTGAACACTGGGCTAGTGGTGTCTCTCTATCTGTCAGGTGAACACTGGGCTAGTGGTGTCTCTCTATCTCTCAGGTGAAAACTGGGCTAGTGGTGTCTCTCTATCTCTCAGGTGAAAACTGGGCTAGTGGTGTCTCTCTATCTCTCAGGTGAAAACTGGGATAGTGGTGTCTCTCTCTCTCTCAGGTGAAAACTGGGCTAGTGGTGTCTCTCTATCTGTCAGGTGAACACTGGGCTAGTGGTGTCTCTCTATCTGTCAGGTGAACACTGGGCTAGTGGTGTCTCTCTATCTCTCAGGTGAAAACTGGGCTATTGGTGTCTATCTCTCTCTCAGGTGAAAACTGGGCTATTGGTGTATCTCTATCTGTCAGGTGAACACTGGGCTAGTGGTGTCTCTCTATCTCTCAGGTGAAAACTGGGCTAGTGGTGTCTCTCTATCTATCAGGTGAAAACTGGGCTAGTGGTGTCTCTCTATCTCTCAGGTGAAAACTGGGCTAGTGGTGTCTCTCTATCTATCACGTGAAAACTGGGCTAGTGGTGTCTCTCTATCTCTCAGGTGAAAACTGGGCTAGTGGTGTCTCTCTATCTCTCAGGTGAAAACTGGGCTAGTGGTGTCTCTCTATCTGTCAGGTGAACACTGGGCTAGTGGTGTCTCTCTATCTCTCAGGTGAAAACTGGGCTAGTGGTGTCTCTCTATCTCTAAGGTGAAAACTGGGCTAGTGGTGTCTCTCTATCTCTCAGGTGAAAACTGGGCTAGTGGTGTCTCTCTATCTCTCAGGTGAAAACTGGGCTAGTGGTGTCTCTCTATCTCTCAGGTGAAAACTGGGCTAGTGGTGTCTCTCTATCTCTCAGGTGAAAACTGGGCTAGTGGTGTCTCTCTCTCTCTCATGTGAAAACTGGGCTAGTGGTGTCTCTCTATCTCTCAGGTGAAAACTGGGCTAGTGGTGTCTCTCTATCTCTCAGGTGAAAACTGGGCTAGTGGTGTCTCTCTATCTCTCAGGTGAAAACTGGGCTAGTGGTGTCTCTCTATCTCTCAGGTGAAAACTGGGCTATTGGTGTCTATCTCTCTCTCAGGTGAAAACTGGGCTATTGGTGTATCTCTATCTGTCAGGTGAACACTGGGCTAGTGGTGTCTCTCTATCTCTCAGGTGAAAACTGGGCTAGTGGTGTCTCTCTATCTCTCAGGTGAAAACTGGGCTAGTGGTGTCTCTCTATCTCTCAGGTGAAAACTGGGCTAGTGGTGTCTCTCTATCTCTCAGGTGAAAACTGGGCTAGTGGTGTCTCTCTATCTCTCAGGTGAAAACTGGGCTAGTGGTGTCTCTCTATCTCTCAGGTGAAAACTGGGCTAGTGGTGTCTCTCTATCTCTCAGGTGAAAACTGGGCTATTGGTGTCTATCTCTATCTCTCAGGTGAAAACTGGGCTATTGGTGTATCTCTCTCTGTCAGGTGAACACTGGGCTAGTGGTGTCTCTCTATCTCTCAGGTGAAAACTGGGCTAGTGGTGTCTCTCTATCTCTCAGGTGAAAACTGGGCTAGTGGTGTCTCTCTATCTCTCAGGTGAAAACTGGGCTAGTGGTGTCTCTCTATCTCTCAGGTGAAAACTGGGCTAGTGGTGTCTCTCTATCTCTCAGGTGAAAACTGGGCTAGTGGTGTCTCTCTATCTCTCAGGTGAAAACTGGGCTAGTGGTGTCTCTCTATCTCTCAGGTGAAAACTGGGCTAGTGGTTTGTGTGTTAGAGGTGCTTTGTCCTTCCCTGGTGGAACTGGGTGTAATGACATGACTGTCTTTGTGTCAGTAGCATTCACCACTCCACCCCCTTTCCCCTTCACTCTCACTTCTTTTTGAATCTACCTTTCTCTCTCCCTCCCTCTCTCCCCTCTGTCTGACAGCCTCTACAGGTCTGTTTTTCTTCCCTCTGCCCATCTTGTCACAACGCAGGTGAGACTCTCTCTCTCCATCTCTCACTCCCACTCCTACATGTCTCGCTCTTCTCCACCCATTCCCTCTCTCTGAATTATCTGGTACATTTTCTCTCTATTTCTTTTCAGTCTTTTCCTTTCCAAACCTTTACTTTTCCCTTTCTCTCTTTAGATTGTTGTCCCTCCTCCTTTCTTCTGGGAGTATGTTCCTTTCTTTTTACCTTAATTTAACCTGGCAAGTCAGTTAAGAACAAATTATTATTTACAATGATGGCCTACCGGGGAACAGTGGGTTAACTGCCTTGTTAGGGGTAGAACAACATATTTTTACCTTGTCATCTCAGGGATTTGATCCAGCAACCTGCCGGTTACTGGCCCAACGCTCTAACTGCTAGGCTACCTACCTGTCACTATTCCACGGTGTGTGTCTTATTCCGTCGGTGAGTATGTATATGAGAATTGATGTGTAAAGGTCAGGCTTAGTAAGTCTCATCTCAAGAGCAGCCAAATGGGAGACTGGACTTCCATTATAACACTGTTCCAAGACCTGCCAGTCTGTGGCCACTCTTCTGCTTCCCTGCTATCAATGAGCCATTAGCTGTTCACAAAACAGATCTGCAGCCTTTGTCCTCAATTTCCTGTCGATGGTTACGATGGCCATTGCTGTTTGGCTATTACAGAATGTCATCATTTGTCACATTCATAACTATAATCTTTGATATTCGTTTTTAGAAATGAGTGTGTTTGAATATGGATTTTTAAAAGTAATTTCACCGAAAGCAGAAAAATAATGGCCCCCATTATTAGCGGATCCAAAAAGAACTCAACAATTTTTATTTTTTTATTTCTTATTTTACAAAGGTAGATCACAGAGACGCAGTAATTTGGGTTTATGTTTTGCGTATGGCAGGGAGAGAACAGACTGGTATAATATAATCATTGATGAATGGCTTGAATGTAGTTAGGGAAGCGTGGCAGAGTTGGAGAGGGGACTGAGATTAACATAGAACAAAGCAAATTGGGTTTGCCATTATTACACAATCCTGACTGCAGAAAGCCCCTAACCATGAGAGACAAATGGGGCTGCAGATTCATAAAAGCTTCATTAACCAGCCAGGTCGCTCAAGATATACTTCGAAATTTGACGTCCATCCATGTCCCGAGGACGTCGGGAGATGCCTTCAAAACCCGCCACTAGGGGCAAAGGTGAATGGTATTACCATCCAGTGGGCTTGGGTTTTGGTAGGGCGTTGTGGACAGAAAGGAGGATAGGAATAAGCCGCAAGCTCCGGTTCCGAGGGTCCCGTATTCAATTTATTTTGTTGTTTTAACCCTATCCCAACCCTTAACTCTTAACTTAACCAGAATGAGACACGGCAGTGGTGCAACCCCAGATGCAGCTGCTGCAGGAGGAGCAACCCAGGATATCCAAAACACATCGAAATTTGACGTTTGGAGCAACTTCGACGTTTGACGAGTCAAGAAACATGGAAAAACATCCGAATCTGAAGTCAAATTTGTCAGACCATGAGATCTTGTTGCAATTAACACGAGCCAGGGAGAAAGATAGAGAAATAGAGAGAGAAAGAGAGACAAGGAGAGAGAAAGGGATAGAGATAAAGAGAGAGAGTAGGGGATGAGAGAGAGAGAGAGATAGCAAGAGAGAAAGGAGAACGAAAAGGAGAAAGGGAGAGAGATATGGCAAACGATCAATGTGCTCGTGTAAACAGCATTTTGAGATTTCTGTCCCAAGTCTGACAGGGTTTTGAAAACAATAAAGGAGACCTCTATGAACTCAAGTGATTGAAATGTAAGCCATTATGAACTATCACTGCAGAGAAGCCATTTTGGTAGACACAATCGTCATTTTAAACACATCACAGTCCTAGTGGATGTCCTTAATGACATCAACCATTCTACCATTTCCACCAATCTCCATCTATTTTAACATATTAGCGTTAGTCGGGGTTAGTCTTTAGCAATTAGCAGGTGGGTTGGGGGGATCATGGATATCATTGAAAGTCATTCCTGTCACCATTAAGTCATTCCCATAACCATAACACCAGCTACTCACTCTGCTTAGCTGACTGCGGACGCATCATCACCATCACCCATTCAGGCAAATACATCTTAATGTAATGTCATAATGTGATCATCGCAGCACCAGGACTCAATGGATGAAGCCCCCTGTAGCACATACCAGATTACCACAACTCCCTACCGCCCGTCTCTCTCACTCTCAAACGTCACCGCAGGGAAATAGGCGGTCGTCATTATCATCACACACTGATGGCAATCCACTAATCTCGAGTAAACGACGCCATAAGAGTGCCGCCGTTATTAGCATAGCCGCGGTGCACTAAAGGCCACTACGCTAACGGCTAGATTAGTGCATAAGTCACGCGCTTATCCCAGGTAGGTGTCACTGCTAGGGGAGAGGAGAGGACATCCGTCAAAGATACGGTCACACGGATGGTGCTAAGTGTCAAGTTTCAGAGAGAGACAGAGAAGCAGTGAGAGAGAGGGGGGAGACAGTCAGAGAAAAAGGGAAGAACAGAGAGGGAGAGGAAGAAAGAGAGGAGAGAGGGAGAGCAAGAGAGAGAGAGCGAGAGAGAGCGAGAGAGAGAGAGAGAGAGAGGGGGGAGACAGTCAGAGAAAAAGGGAGGAACAGAGAGAGAGAGAGAGGGGGGAGACAGTCAGAGAAAAAGGGAGGAACAGAGAGAGAGAGAGAGAGAGAGAGAGAGAGAGAGAGAGAGAGAGAGAGAGAAAGGAAACGGAGAGGGAGAGGAAGAAAGAGGGGAGAAAGAGAGAGGAAACGGAGAGGGAGGGGAAGAAAGAGGGGAGAAAGAGAGAGAGAGAGAGAGAGAGAGGCAGTGACACAGTCAGAGAAAAAGGGAGGAAACGGAGAGGGAGAGGAAGAAGGAGGGGAGAAAGAGAGAGAGAGAGAGAGAGAGAGAGAGAGAGGGAGAGGGAGAGGGAGAGAAAGAGGCAGTGACACAGTGAGAGAGAGGGGGGAGACAGTCAGAGAAAAAGGGAGGAAACGGAGAGGGAGAGGAAGAAAGAGGGGAGAAAGAGAGAGAGAGAGAGAGAGAGAGAGGGAGAGTGAGAGAGAGAGAGAGAGGCAGTGACACAGTGAGAGAGAGGGGGGAGACAGTCAGAGAAAAAGTGAGGAACAGAGAGGGAGAGAGAGAGAGAGAGAGAGGGGGGGGCAGTGAGGCAGTGAGAGAGAGGGGGGAGACAGTCAGAGAAAAAGGGAGGAACAGGGAGGGAGAGGAAAGAAGAGAGAGATGAATGGACCGATCAGGGAATAGAGGATTCTGGGATTGTTTATTGCTGCACTGTAACTGGATAAAGCAACCGACTAACCTCTTTAGGCCTGTCACTTTAGTTCATCCTCGGGAGGACCATCACAGACGGCTTGATTGAGTTTGCAGCCTATTGAAACTTTATCATTTTTTTAGAAGCGTGCTTGAACAAACGGTTTAAGTGTGATGTTTCAAATGATTTATGAAGGCAGGGAACGTGGTGGTCTGGGGAGATATGTCATCACTAAAGATACACAGTATACTTAGAGCTATGAGTTAGGATCACAAAGCTATGTCAACATTGGGCACATATTTGAACCCCTCTCCCTCTCTTTGCCAGTTATCATAGTTATCACACATATCATACTATAACTATATAACTATATAACTATATAACTATAACATAACTCTTTCTGACTTCCTCCCTGTCAGATCTTTCACTAAGGCCTAAATACAATTCTATTTGTATCAAGGAAGAGATGCAATTGAAATATGAAGGCCATGCTCACACGTTCGCGGATTGCATTCCCGGTAAACTTCTCACATGCCTGCTCAAGCAGAAATGATCTTTACATTTCAATCACGCTACAACACGGATCTTCTGCGATACGGACTAGATCAAGCCCTGACTCTTTGTCTGTGTCTGTTTACTAGTAGTTTACAATACGGACTGAATCTAGCCCTGACTCTTTGTCTGTGTCTGTTTACTAGTAGTTTACAATACGGACTGAATCTAGCCCTGACTCTTTGTCTGTGTCTGTTTACTAGTAGTTTACAATACGGACTGAATCTAGCACTGACTCTTTGTCTGTGTCTGTTTACTAGTAGTTTACAATACGGACTGAATCTAGCCCTGACTCTTTGTCTGTGTCTGTTTACTAGTAGTTTACAATACGGACTGAATCTAGCCCTGACTCTTTGTCTGTGTCTGTTTAGTAGTAGTTTACAATATGGACTGTATCTAGCCCTGACTCTTTGTCTGTGTCTGTTTACTAGTAGTTTACAATACGGACTGAATCTAGCCCTGACTCTTTGTCTGTGTCTGTTTACTAGTAGTTTACAATATGGACTGAATCTAGCCCTGACTCTTTGTCTGTGTCTGTTTACTAGTAGTTTACAATACGGACTGAATCTAGCCCTGACTCTTTGTCTGTGTCTGTTTACTAGTAGTTTACAATACGGACTGAATCTAGCCCTGACTCTTTGTCTGTGTCTGTTTACTAGTAGTTTACAATACGGACTGAACCTAGCCCTGATTCTTTGTCTGTGTCTGTTTACTAGTAGTTTACAATACGGACTGAATCTAGCCCTGACTCTTTGTCTGTGTCTGTTTACTAGTAGTTTACAATATGGACTGAATCTAGCCCTGACTCTTTGTCTGTGTCTGTTTACTAGTAGTTTACAATACGGACTGAATCTAGCCCTGACTCTTTGTCTGTGTCTGTTTACCACTAGTTTACAATTCAGACTGAATCTTGCCCTGACTCTTTGTCTGTGTCTGTTTACCACTAGTTTACAATACGGACTGAATCTTGCCCTGACTCTTTGTCTGTGTCATTGTAAACTACTAGTAAACAGACACAGTCAAAGAGTCAGGGCTAGATTCAGTCTGAATCTTGCCCTGACTCTTTGTCTGTGTCTGTTTACCACTAGGTTACAATACAGACTGAATCTAGCCCTGACTCTTTGTCTGTGTCTGTTTATTAGTGGTTTACAATATGGACTGAATCTAGCCCTGACTCTTTGTCTGTGTCTGTTTACTAGTAGTTTACAATTCAGACTGAATCTAGCCCTGACTCTTTGTCTGTGTCTGTTTATTAGTGGTTTACAATATGGACTGAATCTAGCCCTGACTCTTTGTCTGTGTCTGTTTACTAGTAGTTTACAATTCAGACTGAATCTAGCCCTGACTCTTTGTCTGTGTCTGTTTGCTAGTAGTTTACAATACGGACTGAATCTAGCCCTAACTCTTTGTCTGTTTCTGTTACCACTAGTTTACAATACGGACTGAATCTATTCCTGACTCTTTGTCTGTGTCTGTTTACCACTAGGTTACAATACGGACTGAATCTAGCCCTGACTCTTTGTCTGTGTCTGTTTACTAGTAGTTTACAATATGGACTGAATCTGGCCCTGACTCTTTGTCTGTGTCTGTTTACTAGTAGTTTACAATTCAGACTGAATCTAGCCCTGACTCTTTGTCTGTGTCTGTTTACTAGTAGTTTACATTACGGACTGAATCTAGTCCTAACTCTTTGTCTGTGTCTGTTACCACTAGTTTACAATATGGACTGAATCTATTCCTGACTCTTTGTCTGTGTCTGTTTACCACTAGTTTACAATACGGACTGAATCCTGCCCTGACTCTTTGTCTGTTTCTGTTTACCACTAGTTTACAATACGGACTGAATCTATTCCTGACTCTTTGTCTGTGTCTGTTTACTAGTAGTTTACAATTCAGACTGAATCTAGCCCTGACTCTTTGTCTGTGTCTGTTTACGAGTAGTTTACAATACGGAATGAATCTAGCCCTGACTCTTTGTCTGTGTCTGTTTACTAGTAGTTTACAATACGGACTGAATCTAGCCCTTACTCTTTGTCTGTGTCTGTTTACTAGTAGTTTACAATACGGACTGAATCTAGCCCTGACTCTTTGTCTGTGTCTGTTTACTACTAATTTACAATACAGACTGAATAAAGCCCTGACTCGTTGTCTGTGTCTGTTTACTCGTAGTTTACAATACGGACTGAATCTAGCCCTGACTCTTTGTCTGTGTCTGTTTACCACTAGTTTACAATACGGACTGAATCTAGTCCTAACTCCTTGTCTGTGTCTGTTTACTAGTAGTTTACAATACGGACTGAATCTAGCCCTGCCTCTTTGTTTGTGTCTGTTTACTAGTAGTTTACAATACGGACTGAATCTAGCCCTGACTCTTTGTCTGTGTCTGTTTACTAGTAGTTTACAATACGGACTGAATCGAGCCCTGACTCTTTGTCTGTGTCTGTTTACCACTAGTTTACAATACGGACTGAATCTAGCCCTGACTCTTTGTCTGTGTCTGTTTACTAGTAGTTTACAATACGGACTGAATCTAGCCCTAACTCTTTGTCTGTGTCTGTTACCACTAGTTTACAATACGGACTGAATCTATTCCTGACTCTTTGTCTGTGTCGGTTTACCACTAGTTTACAATACGGACTGAATCTTATCCTGACTCTTTGTCTGTGTCTGTTTACCACTAGTTTACAATACGGACTGAATCTATTCCTGACTCTTTGTCTGTGTCTGTTTACTAGTAGTTTACAATTCAGACTGAATCTAGCCCTGACTCTTTGTCTGTGTCTGTTTACTAGTAGTTTACAATATGGACTGAATCTAGCCCTGACTCTTTGTCTGTGTCTGTTTACCACTAGTTTACAATTCAGACTGAATCTAGCCCTAACTCTTTGTCTGTGTCATTGTAAACTACTAGTAAACAGACACAGACAAAGAGTCAGGGCTAGATTCAGTCTGAATCTTGCCCTGACTCTTTGTCTGTGTCTGTTTACCACTAGGTTACAATACGGACTGAATCTAGCCCTGACTCTTTGTCTGTGTCTGTTTACTAGTAGTTTACAATATGGACTGAATCTGGCCCTGACTCTTTGTCTGTGTCTGTTTAGTAGTAGTTTACAATTCAGACTGAATCTAGCCCTGACTCTTTGTCTGTGTCTGTTTACTAGTAGTTTACATTACGGACTGAATCTAGTCCTAACTCTTTGTCTGTGTCTGTTACCACTAGTTTACAATATGGACTGAATCTATTCCTGACTCTTTGTCTGTGTCTGTTTACCACTAGTTTACAATACGGACTGAATCCTGCCCTGACTCTTTGTCTGTTTCTGTTTACCACTAGTTTACAATACGGACTGAATCTATTCCTGACTCTTTGTCTGTGTCTGTTTACTAGTAGTTTACAATTCAGACTGAATCTAGCCCTGACTCTTTGTCTGTGTCTGTTTACTAGTAGTTTACAATACGGAATGAATTTAGCCCTGACTCTTTGTCTGTGTCTGTTTACTAGTAGTTTACAATACGGACTGAATCTAGCCCTTACTCTTTGTCTGTGTCTGTTTACTAGTAGTTTACAATACGGACTGAATCTAGCCCTGACTCTTTGTCTGTGTCTGTTTACTACTAATTTACAATACAGACTGAATAAAGCCCTGACTCGTTGTCTGTGTCTGTTTACTCGTAGTTTACAATACGGACTGAATCTAGCCCTGACTCTTTGTCTGTGTCTGTTTACCATTAGTTTACAATACGGACTGAATCTAGTCCTAACTCCTTGTCTGTGTCTGTTTACTAGTAGTTTACAATACGGACTGAATCTAGCCCTGCCTCTTTGTTTGTGTCTGTTTACTAGTAGTTTACAATACGGACTGAATCTAGCCCTGACTCTTTGTCTGTGTCTGTTTACTAGTAGTTTACAATACGGACTGAATCTAGCCCTAACTCTTTGTCTGTGTCTGTTTACTAGTAGTTTACAATACGGACTGAATCTAGCCCTGACTCTTTGTCTGTTTCTGTTTACCACTAGTTTACAATACGGACTGAATCTAGCCCTGACTCTTTGTCTGTGTCTGTTTACTAGTAGTTTACAATACGGACTGAATCTAGCCCTGACTCTTTGTCTGTTTCTGTTTACCACTAGTTTACAATACGGACTGAATCTAGTCCTGACTCTTTGTCTGTGTCTGTTTACCACTAGTTTACAATACGGACTGAATCTTGCCCTGACTCTTTGTCTGTGTCTGTTTACTAGTAGTTTACAATACGGACTGCATCTAGCCCTGACTCTTTGTCTGTGTCTGTTTACTAGTAGTTTACAATACGGACTGCATCTAGCCCTGACTCTTTGTCTGTGTCTGTTTACTAGTAGTTTACAATTCAGACTGAATCTAGCCCTGACTCGTTGTCTATGTCTGTTTACCACTAGTTTACAATACGGACTGAATCTAGCCCTGACTCTTTGTCTGTGTCTGTTTACTAGTAGTTTACAATACGGACTGAATCTTGCCCTAACTCTTTGGCTGTGTCTGTTTACCACTAGTTTACAATACGGACTGAATCTAGTCCTGACTCTTTGTCTGTGTCTGTTTACCACTAGTTTACAATTCAGACTGAATCTTGCGCTGACTCTTTGTCTGTGTCATTGTAAACTACTAGTAAACAGACACAGACAAAGAGTCAGGGCTAGATTCAGTCTGAATCTTGCCCTGACTCTTTGTCTGTGTCTGTTTACTAGTAGTTTACAATTCAGACTGAATCTTGCCCTGACTCTTTGTCTGTGTCTGTTTACTAGTAGTTTACAATTCAGACTGAATCTAGCCCTGACTCTTTGTCTGTGTCTGTTTACTAGTAGTTTACAATACGGACTGAATCTAGCCCTGACTCTTTGTCTGTTTCTGTTTACCACTAGTTTACAATACGGACTGAATCTAGCCCTGACTCTTTGTCTGTGTCTGTTTACTAGTAGTTTACAATACGGACTGAATCTAGCCCTGACTCTTTGTCTGTTTCTGTTTACCACTAGTTTACAATACGGACTGAATCTAGTCCTGACTCTTTGTCTGTGTCTGTTTACCACTAGTTTACAATTCAGACTGAATCTTGCGCTGACTCTTTGTCTGTGTCATTGTAAACTACTAGTAAACAGACACAGACAAAGAGTCAGGGCTAGATTCAGTCTGAATCTTGCCCTGACTCTTTGTCTGTGTCTGTTTACCACTAGGTTACAATACGGACTGAATCTAGCCCTGACTCTTTGTCTGTGTCTGTTTACTAGTAGTTTACAATATGGACTGAATCTAGCCCTGACTCTTTGTCTGTGTCTGTTTACTAGTAGTTTACAATGCAGACTGAATCTAGCCCTGACTCTTTGTCTGTGTCTGTTTACTAGTAGTTTACATTACGGACTGAATCTAGTCCTAACTCTTTGTCTGTGTCTGTTACCACTAGTTTACAATATGGACTGAATCTATTCCTGACTCTTTGTCTGTGTCTGTTTACCACTAGTTTACAATACGGACTGAATCCTGCCCTGACTCTTTGTCTGTTTCTGTTTACCACTAGTTTACAATACGGACTGAATCTATTCCTGACTCTTTGTCTGTGTCTGTTTACTAGTAGTTTACAATTCAGACTGAATCTAGCCCTGACTCTTTGTCTGTGTCTGTTTACTAGTAGTTTACAATACGGAATGAATCTAGCCCTGACTCTTTGTCTGTGTCTGTTTACTAGTAGTTTACAATACGGACTGAATCTAGCCCTTACTCTTTGTCTGTGTCTGTTTACTAGTAGTTTACAATACGGACTGAATCTAGCCCTGACTCTTTGTCTGTGTCTGTTTACTACTAATTTACAATACAGACTGAATAAAGCCCTGACTCGTTGTCTGTGTCTGTTTACTCGTAGTTTACAATACGGACTGAATCTAGCCCTGACTCTTTGTCTGTGTCTGTTTACCACTAGTTTACAATACGGACTGAATCTAGCCCTGACTCTTTGTCTGTGTCTGTTTACTAGTAGTTTACAATATGGACTGAATCTGGCCCTGACTCTTTGTCTGTGTCTGTTTACTAGTAGTTTACAATTCAGACTGAATCTAGCCCTGACTCTTTGTCTGTGTCTGTTTACTAGTAGTTTACATTACGGACTGAATCTAGTCCTAACTCTTTGTCTGTGTCTGTTACCACTAGTTTACAATATGGACTGAATCTATTCCTGACTCTTTGTCTGTGTCTGTTTACCACTAGTTTACAATACGGACTGAATCATGCCCTGACTCTTTGTCTGTTTCTGTTTACCACTAGTTTACAATACGGACTGAATCTATTCCTGACTCTTTGTCTGTGTCTGTTTACTAGTAGTTTACAATTCAGTCTGAATCTAGCCCTGACTCTTTGTCTGTGTCTGTTTACTAGTAGTTTACAATACGGAATGAATTTAGCCCTGACTCTTTGTCTGTGTCTGTTTACTAGTAGTTTACAATACGGACTGAATCTAGCCCTGCCTCTTTGTTTGTGTCTGTTTACTAGTAGTTTACAATACGGACTGAATCTAGCCCTGACTCTTTGTCTGTGTCTGTTTACTACTAATTTACAATACAGACTGAATAAAGCCCTGACTCGTTGTCTGTGTCTGTTTACTCGTAGTTTACAATACGGACTGAATCTAGCCCTGACTCTTTGTCTGTGTCTGTTTACCACTAGTTTACAATACGGACTGAATCTAGTCCTAACTCCTTGTCTGTGTCTGTTTACTAGTAGTTTACAATACGGACTGAATCTAGCCCTGCCTCTTTGTTTGTGTCTGTTTACTAGTAGTTTACAATACGGACTGAATCTAGCCCTGACTCTTTGTCTGTGTCTGTTTACTAGTAGTTTACAATACGGACTGAATCTAGCCCTAACTCTTTGTCTGTGTCTGTTTACTAGTAGTTTACAATACGGACTGAATCTAGCCCTGACTCTTTGTCTGTTTCTGTTTACCACTAGTTTACAATACGGACTGAATCTAGCCCTGACTCTTTGTCTGTGTCTGTTTACTAGTAGTTTACAATACGGACTGAATCTAGCCCTGACTCTTTGTCTGTTTCTGTTTACCACTAGTTTACAATACGGACTGAATCTAGTCCTGACTCTTTGTCTGTGTCTGTTTACCACTAGTTTACAATTCAGACTGAATCTTGCGCTGACTCTTTGTCTGTGTCATTGTAAACTACTAGTAAACAGACACAGACAAAGAGTCAGGGCTAGATTCAGTCTGAATCTTGCCCTGACTCTTTGTCTGTGTCTGTTTACCACTAGGTTACAATACGGACTGAATCTAGCCCTGCCTCTTTGTCTGTGTCTGTTTACTAGTAGTTTACAATACGGACTGAATCGAGCCCTGACTCTTTGTCTGTGTCTGTTTACCACTAGTTTACAATACGGACTGAATCTAGCCCTGACTCTTTGTCTGTGTCTGTTTACAAGTAGTTTACAATACGGACTGAATCTAGCCCTAACTCTTTGTCTGTGTCTGTTACCACTAGTTTACAATACGGACTGAATCTATTCCTGACTCTTTGTCTGTGTCGGTTTACCACTAGTTTACAATACGGACTGAATCTTATCCTGACTCTTTGTCTGTGTCTGTTTACCACTAGTTTACAATACGGACTGAATCTATTCCTGACTCTTTGTCTGTGTCTGTTTACTAGTAGTTTACAATTCAGACTGAATCTAGCCCTGACTCTTTGTCTGTGTCTGTTTACTAGTAGTTTACAATATGAACTGAATCTAGCCCTGACTCTTTGTCTGTGTCTGTTTACCACTAGTTTACAATTCAGACTGAATCTAGCCCTAACTCTTTGTCTGTGTCATTGTAAACTACTAGTAAACAGACACAGACAAAGAGTCAGGGCTAGATTCAGTCTGAATCTTGCCCTGACTCTTTGTCTGTGTCTGTTTACCACTAGGTTACAATACGGACTGAATCTAGCCCTGACTCTTTGTCTGTGTCTGTTTACTAGTAGTTTACAATATGGACTGAATCTGGCCCTGACTCTTTGTCTGTGTCTGTTTACTAGTAGTTTACAATTCAGACTGAATCTAGCCCTGACTCTTTGTCTGTGTCTGTTTACTAGTAGTTTACATTACGGACTGAATCTAGTCCTAACTCTTTGTCTGTGTCTGTTACCACTAGTTTACAATATGGACTGAATCTATTCCTGACTCTTTGTCTGTGTCTGTTTACCACTAGTTTACAATACGGACTGAATCATGCCCTGACTCTTTGTCTGTTTCTGTTTACCACTAGTTTACAATACGGACTGAATCTATTCCTGACTCTTTGTCTGTGTCTGTTTACTAGTAGTTTACAATTCAGTCTGAATCTAGCCCTGACTCTTTGTCTGTGTCTGTTTACTAGTAGTTTACAATACGGAATGAATTTAGCCCTGACTCTTTGTCTGTGTCTGTTTACTAGTAGTTTACAATACGGACTGAATCTAGCCCCGACTCTTTGTCTGTGTCTGTTTACTACTAATTTACAATACAGACTGAATAAAGCCCTGACTCGTTGTCTGTGTCTGTTTACTCGTAGTTTAAAATACGGACTGAATCTAGCCCTGACTCTTTGTCTGTGTCTGTTTACCACTAGTTTACAATACGGACTGAATCTAGTCCTAACTCCTTGTCTGTGTCTGTTTACTAGTAGTTTACAATACGGACTGAATCTAGCCCTGCCTCTTTGTTTGTGTCTGTTTACTAGTAGTTTACAATACGGACTGAATCTAGCCCTGACTCTTTGTCTGTGTCTGTTTACTAGTAGTTTACAATACGGACTGAATCTAGCCCTGACTCTTTGTCTGTGTCTGTTTACTAGTAGTTTACAATTCAGACTGAATCTAGCCCTGACTCTTTGTCTGTGTCTGTTTACTAGTAGTTTACATTACGGACTGAATCTAGTCCTAACTCTTTGTCTGTGTCTGTTACCACTAGTTTACAATATGGACTGAATCTATTCCTGACTCTTTGTCTGTGTCTGTTTACCACTAGTTTACAATACGGACTGAATCCTGCCCTGACTCTTTGTCTGTTTCTGTTTACCACTAGTTTACAATACGGACTGAATCTATTCCTGACTCTTTGTCTGTGTCTGTTTACTAGTAGTTTACAATTCAGTCTGAATCTAGCCCTGACTCTTTGTCTGTGTCTGTTTACTAGTAGTTTACAATACGGAATGAATTTAGCCCTGACTCTTTGTCTGTGTCTGTTTACTAGTAGTTTACAATACGGACTGAATCTAGCCCTTACTCTTTGTCTGTGTCTGTTTACTAGTAGTTTACAATACGGACTGAATCTAGCCCTGACTCTTTGTCTGTGTCTGTTTACTACTAATTTACAATACAGACTGAATAAAGCCCTGACTCGTTGTCTGTGTCTGTTTACTCGTAGTTTACAATACGGACTGAATCTACTCCTAACTCCTTGTCTGTGTCTGTTTACTAGTAGTTTACAATACGGACTGAATCTAGCCCTGCCTCTTTGTTTGTGTCTGTTTACTAGTAGTTTACAATACGGACTGAATCTAGCCCTGACTCTTTGTCTGTGTCTGTTTACTAGTAGTTTACAATACGGACTGAATCGAGCCCTGACTCTTTGTCTGTGTCTGTTTACCACTAGTTTACAATACGGACTGAATCTAGCCCTGACTCTTTGTCTGTGTCTGTTTACTAGTAGTTTACAATACGGACTGAATCTAGCCCTAACTCTTTGTCTGTGTCTGTTACCACTAGTTTACAATACGGACTGAATCTATTCCTGACTCTTTGTCTGTGTCGGTTTACCACTAGTTTACAATACGGACTGAATCTTATCCTGACTCTTTGTCTGTGTCTGTTTACCACTAGTTTACAATACGGACTGAATCTATTCCTGACTCTTTGTCTGTGTCTGTTTACTAGTAGTTTACAATTCAGACTGAATCTAGCCCTGACTCTGTCTGTGTCTGTTTACTCGTAGTTTACAATATGGACTGAATCTAGCCCTGACTCTTTGTCTGTGTCTGTTTACTAGTAGTTTACAATACGGACTGAATCTAGCCCTGACTCTTTGTCTGTTTCTGTTTACCACTAGTTTACAATACGGACTGAATCTAGCCCTGACTCTTTGTCTGTGTCTGTTTACTAGTAGTTTACAATACGGACTGAATCTAGCCCTGACTCTTTGTCTGTTTCTGTTTACCACTAGTTTACAATACGGACTGAATCTAGTCCTGACTCTTTGTCTGTGTCTGTTTACCACTAGTTTACAATTCAGACTGAATCTTGCGCTGACTTTTTGTCTGTGTCATTGTAAACTACTAGTAAACAGACACAGACAAAGAGTCAGGGCTAGATTCAGTCTGAATCTTGCCCTGACTCTTTGTCTGTGTCTGTTTACCACTAGGTTACAATACAGACTGAATCTAGCCCTGACTCTTTGTCTGTGTCTGTTTACTAGTAGTTTACAATATGGACTGAATCTGGCCCTGACTCTTTGTCTGTGTCTGTTTACTAGTAGTTTACAATTCAGACTGAATCTAGCCCTGACTCTTTGTCTGTGTCTGTTTACTAGTAGTTTACATTACGGACTGAATCTAGTCCTAACTCTTTGTCTGTGTCTGTTACCACTAGTTTACAATATGGACTGAATCTATTCCTGACTCTTTGTCTGTGTCTGTTTACCACTAGTTTACAATACGGACTGAATCCTGCCCTGACTCTTTGTCTGTTTCTGTTTACCACTAGTTTACAATACGGACTGAATCTATTCCTGACTCTTTGTCTGTGTCTGTTTACTAGTAGTTTACAATTCAGTCTGAATCTAGCCCTGACTCTTTGTCTGTGTCTGTTTACTAGTAGTTTACAATACGGAATGAATTTAGCCCTGACTCTTTGTCTGTGTCTGTTTACTAGTAGTTTACAATACGGACTGAATCTAGCCCTTACTCTTTGTCTGTGTCTGTTTACTAGTAGTTTACAATACGGACTGAATCTAGCCCTGACTCTTTGTCTGTGTCTGTTTACTACTAATTTACAATACAGACTGAATAAAGCCCTGACTCGTTGTCTGTGTCTGTTTACTCGTAGTTTACAATACGGACTGAATCTAGCCCTGACTCTTTGTCTGTGTCTGTTTACTAGTAGTTTACAATTCCGACTGAATCTAGCCCTGACTCTTTGTCTGTGTCTGTTTACTAGTAGTTTACAATACGGACTGAATCTAGCCCTTACTCTTTGTCTGTGTCTGTTTACTAGTAGTTTACAATACGGACTGAATCTAGCCCTGACTCTTTGTCTGTGTCTGTTTACTACTAATTTACAATACAGACTGAATAAAGCCCTGACTTGTTGTCTGTGTCTGTTTACTCGTAGTTTACAATACGGACTGAATCTAGCCCTGACTCTTTGTCTGTGTCTGTTTACCACTAGTTTACAATACGGACTGAATCTACTCCTAACTCCTTGTCTGTGTCTGTTTACTAGTAGTTTACAATACGGACTGAATCTAGCCCTGCCTCTTTGTTTGTGTCTGTTTACTAGTAGTTTACAATACGGACTGAATCTAGCCCTGACTCTTTGTCTGTGTCTGTTTACTAGTAGTTTACAATACGGACTGAATCGAGCCCTGACTCTTTGTCTGTGTCTGTTTACCACTAGTTTACAATACGGACTGAATCTAGCCCTGACTCTTTGTCTGTGTCTGTTTACTAGTAGTTTACAATACGGACTGAATCTAGCCCTAACTCTTTGTCTGTGTCTGTTACCACTAGTTTACAATACGGACTGAATCTATTCCTGACTCTTTGTCTGTGTCGGTTTACCACTAGTTTACAATACGGACTGAATCTTATCCTGACTCTTTGTCTGTGTCTGTTTACCACTAGTTTACAATACGGACTGAATCTATTCCTGACTCTTTGTCTGTGTCTGTTTACTAGTAGTTTACAATTCAGACTGAATCTAGCCCTGACTCTTTGTCTGTGTCTGTTTACTCGTAGTTTACAATATGGACTGAATCTAGCCCTGACTCTTTGTCTGTGTCTGTTTACCACTAGTTTACAATTCAGACTGAATCTAGCCCTAACTCTTTGTCTGTGTCATTGTAAACTACTAGTAAACAGACACAGACAAAGAGTCAGGGCTAGATTCAGTCTGAATCTTGCCCTGACTCTTTGTCTGTGTCTGTTTACCACTAGGTTACAATACGGACTGAATCTAGCCCTGACTCTTTGTCTGTGTCTGTTTACTAGTAGTTTACAATATGGACTGAATCTGGCCCTGACTCTTTGTCTGTGTCTGTTTACTAGTAGTTTACAATTCAGACTGAATCTAGCCCTGACTCTTTGTCTGTGTCTGTTTACTAGTAGTTTACATTACGGACTGAATCTAGTCCTAACTCTTTGTCTGTGTCTGTTACCACTAGTTTACAATATGGACTGAATCTATTCCTGACTCTTTGTCTGTGTCTGTTTACCACTAGTTTACAATACGGACTGAATCCTGCCCTGACTCTTTGTCTGTTTCTGTTTACCACTAGTTTACAATACGGACTGAATCTATTCCTGACTCTTTGTCTGTGTCTGTTTACTAGTAGTTTACAATTCAGTCTGAATCTAGCCCTGACTCTTTGTCTGTGTCTGTTTACTAGTAGTTTACAATACGGAATGAATTTAGCCCTGACTCTTTGTCTGTGTCTGTTTACTAGTAGTTTACAATACGGACTGAATCTAGCCCTTACTCTTTGTCTGTGTCTGTTTACTAGTAGTTTACAATACGGACTGAATCTAGCCCTGACTCTTTGTCTGTGTCTGTTTACTACTAATTTACAATACAGACTGAATAAAGCCCTGACTCGTTGTCTGTGTCTGTTTACTCGTAGTTTACAATACGGACTGAATCTAGCCCTGACTCTTTGTCTGTGTCTGTTTACCACTAGTTTACAATACGGACTGAATCTAGTCCTAACTCCTTGTCTGTGTCTGTTTACTAGTAGTTTACAATACGGACTGAATCTAGCCCTGCCTCTTTGTTTGTGTCTGTTTACTAGTAGTTTACAATACGGACTGAATCTAGCCCTGACTCTTTGTCTGTGTCTGTTTACTAGTAGTTTACAATACGGACTGAATCTAGCCCTTACTCTTTGTCTGTGTCTGTTTACTAGTAGTTTACAATACGGACTGAATCTAGCCCTGACTCTTTGTCTGTGTCTTTTTACTACTAATTTACAATACAGACTGAATAAAGCCCTGACTCGTTGTCTGTGTCTGTTTACTCGTAGTTTACAATACGGACTGAATCTAGCCCTGACTCTTTGTCTGTGTCTGTTTACCACTAGTTTACAATACGGACTGAATCTAGTCCTAACTCCTTGTCTGTGTCTGTTTACTAGTAGTTTACAATACGGACTGAATCTAGCCCTGCCTCTTTGTTTGTGTCTGTTTACTAGTAGTTTACAATACGGACTGAATCTAGCCCTGACTCTTTGTCTGTGTCTGTTTACTAGTAGTTTACAATACGGACTGAATCTACTCCTAACTCCTTGTCTGTGTCTGTTTACTAGTAGTTTACAATACGGACTGAATCTAGCCCTGACTCTTTGTCTGTTTCTGTTTACCACTAGTTTACAATACGGACTGAATCTAGCCCTGACTCTTTGTCTGTGTCTGTTTACTAGTAGTTTACAATACGGACTGAATCTAGCCCTGACTCTTTGTCTGTTTCTGTTTACCACTAGTTTACAATACGGACTGAATCTAGTCCTGACTCTTTGTCTGTGTCTGTTTACCACTAGTTTACAATTCAGACTGAATCTTGCGCTGACTTTTTGTCTGTGTCATTGTAAACTACTAGTAAACAGACACAGACAAAGAGGCAGGGCTAGATTCAGTCTGAATCTTGCCCTGACTCTTTGTCTGTGTCTGTTTACCACTAGGTTACAATACAGACTGAATCTAGCCCTGACTCTTTGTCTGTGTCTGTTTACTAGTAGTTTACAATATGGACTGAATCTGGCCCTGACTCTTTGTCTGTGTCTGTTTACTAGTAGTTTACAATTCAGACTGAATCTAGCCCTGACTCTTTGTCTGTGTCTGTTTACTAGTAGTTTACATTACGGACTGAATCTAGTCCTAACTCTTTGTCTGTGTCTGTTACCACTAGTTTACAATATGGACTGAATCTATTCCTGACTCTTTGTCTGTGTCTGTTTACCACTAGTTTACAATACGGACTGAATCCTGCCCTGACTCTTTGTCTGTTTCTGTTTACCACTAGTTTACAATACGGACTGAATCTATTCCTGACTCTTTGTCTGTGTCTGTTTACTAGTAGTTTACAATTCAGTCTGAATCTAGCCCTGACTCTTTGTCTGTGTCTGTTTACTAGTAGTTTACAATACGGAATGAATTTAGCCCTGACTCTTTGTCTGTGTCTGTTTACTAGTAGTTTACAATACGGACTGAATCTAGCCCTTACTCTTTGTCTGTGTCTGTTTACTAGTAGTTTACAATACGGACTGAATCTAGCCCTGACTCTTTGTCTGTGTCTGTTTACTACTAATTTACAATACAGACTGAATAAAGCCCTGACTCGTTGTCTGTGTCTGTTTACTCGTAGTTTACAATACGGACTGAATCTAGCCCTGACTCTTTGTCTGTGTCTGTTTACTAGTAGTTTACAATTCCGACTGAATCTAGCCCTGACTCTTTGTCTGTGTCTGTTTACTAGTAGTTTACAATACGGACTGAATCTAGCCCTTACTCTTTGTCTGTGTCTGTTTACTAGTAGTTTACAATACGGACTGAATCTAGCCCTGACTCTTTGTCTGTGTCTGTTTACTACTAATTTACAATACAGACTGAATAAAGCCCTGACTCGTTGTCTGTGTCTGTTTACTCGTAGTTTACAATACGGACTGAATCTAGCCCTGACTCTTTGTCTGTGTCTGTTTACCACTAGTTTACAATACGGACTGAATCTACTCCTAACTCCTTGTCTGTGTCTGTTTACTAGTAGTTTACAATACGGACTGAATCTAGCCCTGCCTCTTTGTTTGTGTCTGTTTACTAGTAGTTTACAATACGGACTGAATCTAGCCCTGACTCTTTGTCTGTGTCTGTTTACTAGTAGTTTACAATACGGACTGAATCGAGCCCTGACTCTTTGTCTGTGTCTGTTTACCACTAGTTTACAATACGGACTGAATCTAGCCCTGACTCTTTGTCTGTGTCTGTTTACTAGTAGTTTACAATACGGACTGAATCTAGCCCTAACTCTTTGTCTGTGTCTGTTACCACTAGTTTACAATACGGACTGAATCTATTCCTGACTCTTTGTCTGTGTCGGTTTACCACTAGTTTACAATACGGACTGAATCTTATCCTGACTCTTTGTCTGTGTCTGTTTACCACTAGTTTACAATACGGACTGAATCTATTCCTGACTCTTTGTCTGTGTCTGTTTACTAGTAGTTTACAATTCAGACTGAATCTAGCCCTGACTCTTTGTCTGTGTCTGTTTACTCGTAGTTTACAATATGGACTGAATCTAGCCCTGACTCTTTGTCTGTGTCTGTTTACCACTAGTTTACAATTCAGACTGAATCTAGCCCTAACTCTTTGTCTGTGTCATTGTAAACTACTAGTAAACAGACACAGACAAAGAGTCAGGGCTAGATTCAGTCTGAATCTTGCCCTGACTCTTTGTCTGTGTCTGTTTACCACTAGGTTACAATACGGACTGAATCTAGCCCTGACTCTTTGTCTGTGTCTGTTTACTAGTAGTTTACAATATGGACTGAATCTGGCCCTGACTCTTTGTCTGTGTCTGTTTACTAGTAGTTTACAATTCAGACTGAATCTAGCCCTGACTCTTTGTCTGTGTCTGTTTACTAGTAGTTTACATTACGGACTGAATCTAGTCCTAACTCTTTGTCTGTGTCTGTTACCACTAGTTTACAATATGGACTGAATCTATTCCTGACTCTTTGTCTGTGTCTGTTTACCACTAGTTTACAATACGGACTGAATCCTGCCCTGACTCTTTGTCTGTTTCTGTTTACCACTAGTTTACAATACGGACTGAATCTATTCCTGACTCTTTGTCTGTGTCTGTTTACTAGTAGTTTACAATTCAGTCTGAATCTAGCCCTGACTCTTTGTCTGTGTCTGTTTACTAGTAGTTTACAATACGGACTGAATCTTATCCTGACTCTTTGTCTGTGTCTGTTTACCACTAGTTTACAATACGGACTGAATCTATTCCTGTCTCTTTGTCTGTGTCTGTTTACTAGTAGTTTACAATTCAGACTGAATCTAGCCCTTACTCTTTGTCTGTGTCTGTTTACTAGTAGTTTACAATACGGACTGAATCTAGCCCTGACTCTTTGTCTGTGTCTGTTTACTACTAATTTACAATACAGACTGAATAAAGCCCTGACTCGTTGTCTGTGTCTGTTTACTCGTAGTTTACAATACGGACTGAATCTAGCCCTGACTCTTTGTCTGTGTCTGTTTACTAGTAGTTTACAATTCCGACTGAATCTAGCCCTGACTCTTTGTCTGTGTCTGTTTACTAGTAGTTTACAATACGGACTGAATCTAGCCCTTACTCTTTGTCTGTGTCTGTTTACTAGTAGTTTACAATACGGACTGAATCTAGCCCTGACTCTTTGTCTGTGTCTGTTTACTACTAATTTACAATACAGACTGAATAAAGCCCTGACTCGTTGTCTGTGTCTGTTTACTCGTAGTTTACAATACGGACTGAATCTAGCCCTGACTCTTTGTCTGTGTCTGTTTACCACTAGTTTACAATACGGACTGAATCTACTCCTAACTCCTTGTCTGTGTCTGTTTACTAGTAGTTTACAATACGGACTGAATCTAGCCCTGCCTCTTTGTTTGTGTCTGTTTACTAGTAGTTTACAATACGGACTGAATCTAGCCCTGACTCTTTGTCTGTGTCTGTTTACTAGTAGTTTACAATACGGACTGAATCTAGCCCTAACTCTTTGTCTGTGTCTGTTACCACTAGTTTACAATACGGACTGAATCTATTCCTGACTCTTTGTCTGTGTCGGTTTACCACTAGTTTACAATACGGACTGAATCTTATCCTGACTCTTTGTCTGTGTCTGTTTACCACTAGTTTACAATACGGACTGAATCTATTCCTGACTCTTTGTCTGTGTCTGTTTACTAGTAGTTTACAATTCAGACTGAATCTAGCCCTGACTCTTTGTCTGTGTCTGTTTACTAGTAGTTTACAATATGGACTGAATCTAGCCCTGACTCTTTGTCTGTGTCTGTTTACCACTAGTTTACAATTCAGACTGAATCTAGCCCTAACTCTTTGTCTGTGTCATTGTAAACTACTAGTAAACAGACACAGACAAAGAGTCAGGGCTAGATTCAGTCTGAATCTTGCCCTGACTCTTTGTCTGTGTCTGTTTACCACTAGGTTACAATACGGACTGAATCTAGCCCTGACTCTTTGTCTGTGTCTGTTTACTAGTAGTTTACAATATGGACTGAATCTGGCCCTGACTCTTTGTCTGTGTCTGTTTACTAGTAGTTTACATTACGGACTGAATCTAGTCCTAACTCTTTGTCTGTGTCTGTTACCACTAGTTTACAATACGGACTGAATCTAGCCCTGACTCTTTGTCTGTGTCTGTTTACTAGTAGTTTACAATTCAGACTGAATCTAGCCCTGACTCTTTGTCTGTGTCTGTTTACTAGTAGTTTACAATACGGACTGAATCTAGTCCTAACTCTTTGTCTGTGTCTGTCTACCACTAGTTTTCAATACGGACTGAATCTTGCCCTGACTCTTTGTCTGTGTCTGTTTACTAGTAGATTACAATACGGACTGAACCTAGCCCTGACTCTTTGTCTGTGTCTGTTTACCACTAGTTTACAATACGGACTGAATCTAGCCCTGACTCTTTGTCTGTGTCTGTTTACTAGTAGTTTACAATTCAGACTGAATCTTGCCCTGACTCTTTGTCTGTGTCTGTTTACTAGTAGTTTACAATTCAGACTGAATCTTGCCCTGACTCTTTGTCTGTGTCTGTTTACTAGTAGTTTACAATACGGACTGAATCTAGCCCTGACTCTTTGTCTGTGTCTGTTTACTAGTAGTTTACAATACGGACTGAATCTAGCCCTGACTCTTTGTCTGTGTCTGTTTACTAGTAGTTTACAATACGGACTGAATCTAGCCCTGACTCTTTGTCTGTGTCTGTTTACTAGTAGTTTACAATTCAGACTGAATCTAGCCCTGACTCTTTGTCTGTGTCTGTTTACTAGTAGTTTACAATACGGACTGAATCTAGTCCTAACTCTTTGTCTGTGTCTGTCTACCACTAGTTTTCAATACGGACTGAATCTTGCCCTGACTCTTTGTCTGTGTCTGTTTACTAGTAGATTACAATACGGACTGAACCTAGCCCTGACTCTTTGTCTGTGTCTGTTTACCACTAGTTTACAATACGGACTGAATCTAGCCCTGACTCTTTGTCTGTGTCTGTTTACTAGTAGTTTACAATTCAGACTGAATCTTGCCCTGACTCTTTGTCTGTGTCTGTTTACTAGTAGTTTACAATACGGACTGAATCTAGCCCTGACTCTTTGTCTGTGTCTGTTTACTAGTAGTTTACAATTCAGACTGAATCTAGCCCTGACCCTTTGTCTGTGTCTGTTTACTAGTAGTTTACAATACGGACTGAATCTAGTCCTAACTCTTTGTCTGGGTCTGTTACCACTAGTTTACAATATGGACTGAATCTTGCCCGGACTCTTTGTCTGTGTCTGTTTACAACTAGTTTACAATACGGTCTGAATCTATCCCTGACTCTTTGTCTGTGTCTGTTTACCACTAGTTTACAATACGGACTGAATCTATTCCTGACTCTTTGTCGGTGTCTGTTTACTAGTAGTTTACAATACGGACTGAACCTAGCCCTGACTCTTTGTCTGTGTCTGTTTACCACTAGTTTACAATTCAGACTGAATCTAGCCCTGACTCTTTGTCTGTGTCTGTTTACTAATAGTTTACAATACGGACTGAATCTAGCCCTGACTCTTTGTCTGTGTCTGTTTACTAGTAGTTTACAATTCAGACTGAATCTAGCCCTGACTCTTTGTCTGTGTCTGTTTACTAGTAGTTTACAATACGGACTGAATCTAGCCCTGACTCTTTGTCTGTGTCTGATTACCACTAGTTTACAATACGGACTGAATCTATTCCTGACTCTTTGTCGGTGTCTGTTTACTAGTAGTTTACAATTCAGACTGAATCTAGCCCTGACTCTTTGTCTGTGTCTGTTTACTAGTAGTTTTCAATACGGACTGAATCTTGCCCTGACTCTTTGTCTGTGTCTGTTTACTAGTAGTTTACAATATGGACTGAACCTAGCCCTGACTCTTTGTCTGTGTCTGTTTACCACTAGTTTACAATACGGACTGAATCTAGTTCTGACTCTTTGTCTGTGTCTGTTTACTAGTAGTTTACAATACGGACTGAATCTAGCCCTCACTCTTTGTCTGTGTCTGTTTACTAGTAGTTTACAATACGGACTGAATCTATTCCTGACTCTTTGTCTGTGTCTGTTTACTAGTAGTTTACAATACGGACTGAATCTAGCCCTGACTCTTTGTCTGTGTCTGTTTACTAGTAGTTTACAATACGGACTGAATCTAGCCCTGACTCTTTGTCTGTGTCTGTTTACTAGTAGTTTACAATACGGACTGAATCTATTCCTGACTCTTTGTCTGTGTCTGTTTACTAGTAGTTTACAATACGGACTGAATCTAGCCCTGACTCTTTGTCTGTGTCTGTTTACTAGTAGTTTACAATACGGACTGAATCTTGCCCTGACTCTTTGTCTGTGTCTGTTTACTAGTAGTTTACAATACGGACTGAATCTAGCCCTGACTCTTTGTCTGTGTCTGTTTACTAGTAGTTTACAATACGGACTGAATCTTGCCCTGACTCTTTGTCTGTGTCTGTTTACTAGTAGTTTACAATTCCGACTGAATCTATTCCTGACTCTTTGTCTGTGTCTGTTTACTAGTAGTTTACAATACGGACTGAATCTTGCCCTGACTCTTTGTCTGTGTCTGTTTACTAGTAGTTTACAATACGGACTGAATCTTGCCCTGACACTTTGTCTGTGTCTGTTTACTAGTAGTTTACAATTCCGACTGAATCTTGCCCTGACTCTTTGTCTGTGTCTGTTTACTAGTAGTTTACAATATGGACTGAATCTAGCCCTGACTCTTTGTCTATGTCTGTTTACTAGTAGTTTACAATACGGACTGAATCTATTCCTGACTCTTTGTCTGTGTCTGTTTACTAGTAGTTTACAATACGGACTGAATCTAGCCCTGACTCTTTGTCTGTGTCTGTTTACTAGTAGTTTACAATACGGACTGAATCTATTCCTGACTCTTTGTCTGTGTCTGTTTACTAGTAGTTTACAATACGGACTGAATCTAGCCCTGACTCTTTGTCTGTGTCTGTTTACTAGTAGTTTACAATACGGACTGAATCTAGCCCTGACTCTTTGTCTGTGTCTGTTTACTAGTAGTTTACAATACGGACTGAATCTATTCCTGACTCTTTGTCTGTGTCTGTTTACTAGTAGTTTACAATACGGACTGAATCTAGCCCTGACTCTTTGTCTGTGTCTGTTTTCTAGTAGTTTACAATACGGACTGAATCTATTCCTGACTCTTTGTCTGTGTCTGTTTACTAGTAGTTTACAATACGGACTGAATCTAGCCCTGACTCTTTGTCTGTGTCTGTTTACTAGTAGTTTACAATACGGACTGAATCTTGCCCTGACTCTTTGTCTGTGTCTGTTTACTAGTAGTTTACAATACGGACTGAATCTTGCCCTGACTCTTTGTCTGTGTCTGTTTACTAGTAGTTTACAATACGGACTGAATCTTGCCCTGACTCTTTGTCTGTGTCTGTTTACTAGTAGTTTACAATTCCGACTGAATCTATTCCTGACTCTTTGTCTGTGTCTGTTTACTAGTAGTTTACAATACGGACTGAATCTTGCCCTGACTCTTTGTCTGTGTCTGTTTACTAGTAGTTTACAATACGGACTGAATCTTGCCCTGACTCTTTGTCTGTGTCTGTTTACTAGTAGTTTACAATACGGACTGAATCTAGCCCTTACTCTTTGTCTGTGTCTGTTTACTAGTAGTTTACAATACGGACTGAATCTAGCCCTGACTCTTTGTCTGTGTCTGTTTACTACTAATTTACAATACAGACTGAATCTAGCCCTGACTCTTTGTCTGTGTCTGTTTACTAGTAGTTTACAATACGGACTGAATCTAGCCCTTACTCTTTGTCTGTGTCTGTTTACTAGTAGTTTACAATACGGACTGAATCTAGCCCTGACTCTTTGTCTGTGTCTGTTTACTACTAATTTACAATACAGACTGAATAAAGCCCTGACTCGTTGTCTGTGTCTGTTTACTCGTAGTTTACAATACGGACTGAATCTAGCCCTGACTCTTTGTCTGTGTCTGTTTACCACTAGTTTACAATACGGACTGAATCTACTCCTAACTCCTTGTCTGTGTCTGTTTACTAGTAGTTTACAATACGGACTGAATCTAGCCCTGCCTCTTTGTTTGTGTCTGTTTACTAGTAGTTTACAATACGGACTGAATCTAGCCCTGACTCTTTGTCTGTGTCTGTTTACTAGTAGTTTACAATACGGACTGAATCGAGCCCTGACTCTTTGTCTGTGTCTGTTTACCACTAGTTTACAATACGGACTGAATCTAGCCCTGACTCTTTGTCTGTGTCTGTTTACTAGTAGTTTACAATACGGACTGAATCTAGCCCTAACTCTTTGTCTGTGTCTGTTACCACTAGTTTACAATACGGACTGAATCTATTCCTGACTCTTTGTCTGTGTCGGTTTACCACTAGTTTACAATACGGACTGAATCTTATCCTGACTCTTTGTCTGTGTCTGTTTACCACTAGTTTACAATACGGACTGAAACTATTCCTGACTCTTTGTCTGTGTCTGTTTACTAGTAGTTTACAATTCAGACTGAATCTAGCCCTGACTCTTTGTCTGTGTCTGTTTACTAGTAGTTTACAATATGGACTGAATCTAGCCCTGACTCTTTGTCTGTGTCTGTTTACCACTAGTTTACAATTCAGACTGAATCTAGCCCTAACTCTTTGTCTGTGTCATTGTAAACTACTAGTAAACAGACACAGACAAAGAGTCAGGGCTAGATTCAGTCTGAATCTTGCCCTGACTCTTTGTCTGTGTCTGTTTACCACTAGGTTACAATACGGACTGAATCTAGCCCTGACTCTTTGTCTGTGTCTGTTTACTAGTAGTTTACAATATGGACTGAATCTGGCCCTGACTCTTTGTCTGTGTCTGTTTACTAGTAGTTTACATTACGGACTGAATCTAGTCCTAACTCTTTGTCTGTGTCTGTTACCACTAGTTTACAATACGGACTGAATCTAGCCCTGACTCTTTGTCTGTGTCTGTTTACTAGTAGTTTACAATTCAGACTGAATCTAGCCCTGACTCTTTGTCTGTGTCTGTTTACTAGTAGTTTACAATACGGACTGAATCTAGTCCTAACTCTTTGTCTGTGTCTGTCTACCACTAGTTTTCAATACGGACTGAATCTTGCCCTGACTCTTTGTCTGTGTCTGTTTACTAGTAGATTACAATACGGACTGAACCTAGCCCTGACTCTTTGTCTGTGTCTGTTTACCACTAGTTTACAATACGGACTGAATCTAGCCCTGACTCTTTGTCTGTGTCTGTTTACTAGTAGTTTACAATTCAGACTGAATCTTGCCCTGACTCTTTGTCTGTGTCTGTTTACTAGTAGTTTACAATTCAGACTGAATCTTGCCCTGACTCTTTGTCTGTGTCTGTTTACTAGTAGTTTACAATACGGACTGAATCTAGCCCTGACTCTTTGTCTGTGTCTGTTTACTAGTAGTTTACAATACGGACTGAATCTAGCCCTGACTCTTTGTCTGTGTCTGTTTACTAGTAGTTTACAATACGGACTGAATCTAGCCCTGACTCTTTGTCTGTGTCTGTTTACTAGTAGTTTACAATTCAGACTGAATCTAGCCCTGACTCTTTGTCTGTGTCTGTTTACTAGTAGTTTACAATACGGACTGAATCTAGTCCTAACTCTTTGTCTGTGTCTGTCTACCACTAGTTTTCAATACGGACTGAATCTTGCCCTGACTCTTTGTCTGTGTCTGTTTACTAGTAGATTACAATACGGACTGAACCTAGCCCTGACTCTTTGTCTGTGTCTGTTTACCACTAGTTTACAATACGGACTGAATCTAGCCCTGACTCTTTGTCTGTGTCTGTTTACTAGTAGTTTACAATTCAGACTGAATCTTGCCCTGACTCTTTGTCTGTGTCTGTTTACTAGTAGTTTACAATTCAGACTGAATCTTGCCCTGACTCTTTGTCTGTGTCTGTTTACTAGTAGTTTACAATACGGACTGAATCTAGCCCTGACTCTTTGTCTGTGTCTGTTTACTAGTAGTTTACAATTCAGACTGAATCTAGCCCTGACCCTTTGTCTGTGTCTGTTTACTAGTAGTTTACAATACGGACTGAATCTAGTCCTAATTCTTTGTCTGGGTCTGTTACCACTAGTTTACAATATGGACTGAATCTTGCCCGGACTCTTTGTCTGTGTCTGTTTACAACTAGTTTACAATACGGTCTGAATCTATCCCTGACTCTTTGTCTGTGTCTGTTTACCACTAGTTTACAATACGGACTGAATCTATTCCTGACTCTTTGTCGGTGTCTGTTTACTAGTAGTTTACAATACGGACTGAACCTAGCCCTGACTCTTTGTCTGTGTCTGTTTACCACTAGTTTACAATTCAGACTGAATCTAGCCCTGACTCTTTGTCTGTGTCTGTTTACTAATAGTTTACAATACGGACTGAATCTAGCCCTGACTCTTTGTCTGTGTCTGTTTACTAGTAGTTTACAATTCAGACTGAATCTAGCCCTGACTCTTTGTCTGTGTCTGTTTACTAGTAGTTTACAATACGGACTGAATCTAGCCCTGACTCTTTGTCTGTGTCTGATTACCACTAGTTTACAATACGGACTGAATCTATTCCTGACTCTTTGTCGGTGTCTGTTTACTAGTAGTTTACAATTCAGACTGAATCTAGCCCTGACTCTTTGTCTGTGTCTGTTTACTAGTAGTTTTCAATACGGACTGAATCTTGCCCTGACTCTTTGTCTGTGTCTGTTTACTAGTAGTTTACAATATGGACTGAACCTAGCCCTGACTCTTTGTCTGTGTCTGTTTACCACTAGTTTACAATACGGACTGAATCTAGTTCTGACTCTTTGTCTGTGTCTGTTTACTAGTAGTTTACAATACGGACTGAATCTAGCCCTCACTCTTTGTCTGTGTCTGTTTACTAGTAGTTTACAATACGGACTGAATCTATTCCTGACTCTTTGTCTGTGTCTGTTTACTAGTAGTTTACAATACGGACTGAATCTAGCCCTGACTCTTTGTCTGTGTCTGTTTACTAGTAGTTTACAATACGGACTGAATCTAGCCCTGACTCTTTGTCTGTGTCTGTTTACTAGTAGTTTACAATACGGACTGAATCTATTCCTGACTCTTTGTCTGTGTCTGTTTACTAGTAGTTTACAATACGGACTGAATCTAGCCCTGACTCTTTGTCTGTGTCTGTTTACTAGTAGTTTACAATACGGACTGAATCTTGCCCTGACTCTTTGTCTGTGTCTGTTTACTAGTAGTTTACAATACGGACTGAATCTAGCCCTGACTCTTTGTCTGTGTCTGTTTACTAGTAGTTTACAATACGGACTGAATCTTGCCCTGACTCTTTGTCTGTGTCTGTTTACTAGTAGTTTACAATACGGACTGAATCTATTCCTGACTCTTTGTCTGTGTCTGTTTACTAGTAGTTTACAATACGGACTGAATCTAGCCCTGACTCTTTGTCTGTGTCTGTTTTCTAGTAGTTTACAATACGGACTGAATCTATTCCTGACTCTTTGTCTGTGTCTGTTTACTAGTAGTTTACAATACGGACTGAATCTAGCCCTGACTCTTTGTCTGTGTCTGTTTACTAGTAGTTTACAATACGGACTGAATCTTGCCCTGACTCTTTGTCTGTGTCTGTTTACTAGTAGTTTACAATACGGACTGAATCTTGCCCTGACTCTTTGTCTGTGTCTGTTTACTAGTAGTTTACAATACGGACTGAATCTTGCCCTGACTCTTTGTCTGTGTCTGTTTACTAGTAGTTTACAATTCCGACTGAATCTATTCCTGACTCTTTGTCTGTGTCTGTTTACTAGTAGTTTACAATACGGACTGAATCTTGCCCTGACTCTTTGTCTGTGTCTGTTTACTAGTAGTTTACAATACGGACTGAATCTTGCCCTGACTCTTTGTCTGTGTCTGTTTACTAGTAGTTTACAATTCCGACTGAATCTTGCCCTGACTCTTTGTCTGTGTCTGTTTACTAGTAGTTTACAATATGGACTGAATCTTGCCCTGACTCTTTGTCTGTGTCTGTTTACTAGTAGTTTACAATACGGACTGAATCTAGCCCTGACTCTTTGTCTGTGTCTGTTTACTAGTAGTTTACAATACGGACTGAATCTTGCCCTGACTCTTTGTCTGTGTCTGTTTATGTCATGTTTTGTCATTGATTATCATGTCTTGTCCCTGTGCTTCCCTTCTATTCGTTTCCCTCTGCTGGTCTTATTAGGTTCTTTCCCTCTTTCTATCCCTCTCTCTCCCCCTCCCTCTCTCCCTCTCTTGCTCTCTCTCTCTATCGTTCCGTTCCTGCTCCCAGCTGTTCCTCATTCTCCTAACTACCTCATTTAATCTTTCACACCTGTCCCCTATTTTGCCCTCTGATTAGAGTCCCTATTTCTCCCTCTGTTTTCCGCTTCTGTCCTTGTCGGATCCTTGTTTGATGTTTGCTGTTCTGTGTCCTTGTTCCGCCCTGTCGTGTTTTTGCCTTCTTCAGATGCTGCGTGTGAGCAGGTGTCTATGTCAGCTACGGCCTGTGCCTTCCCGAAGCGACCTGCAGTCTGTGGTCGCGTCTCCAGTCGTTCCTCTCTACTGACGAGAGGATTTCAGTTTTCCTGTTTTGGATTTACCTAAGATAATATCCAGGAGTATCGTTTTTGTTTAAGACTGGAATAAAGACTCTGTTTCTATTAAGTCGCTTTTGGGTCCTCATTCACCTGCATAACAGAAGGATCCGACCAAGAATGGACCCAGCGACTACGGATTCTCGCAACACTGCCGTCGAGTTCCAGGGAGCAATGCTCGGCAGACACGAGCAGGAATTGTCTGCTGCTCGTCATGCCGTTGAGACCCTGGCCGCTCAGGTCTCCGACCTCTCAGGACAGTTTCAGAGTCTTCGTCTCGTGCCACCAGCTACTTCCTGGTCTTCCGAGTCTCCGGAACCTAGGGTTAATAACCCACCATGTTACTCTGGGCAGCCCACTGAGTGTCGCTCCTTTCTCACCCAGTGTGATATTGTGTTCTCTCTCCAGCCCAACACATACTCAAGAGAGAGAGCTCGGATCGCTTACGTCATATCACTCCTTACTGGTCGGGCTCGGGAGTGGGGCACAGCTATCTGGGAGGCAAGGGCTGAGTGTTCTAACGATTATCAGAACTTTAAAGAGGAGATGATACGGGTTTTTGATCGTTCAGTTTTTGGGAAGGAGGCTTCCAGGGTCCTGGCTTCCCTATGTCAAGGTGATCGATCCATAACGGATTACTCTATAGAGTTTCGCACTCTTGCTGCCTCCAGTGACTGGAACGAGCCGGCGTTGCTCGCTCGTTTTCTGGAGGGACTCCACGCTGAGGTTAAGGATGAGATTCTCTCCCGGGAGGTTCCTTCCAGCGTGGACTCTTTGATTGCACTCGCCATCCGCATTGAACGACGGGTAGATCTTCGTCACCGAGCTCGTGGAAGAGAGCTCGCGTTAACGGTGTTCCCCCTCTCCGCATCTCAACCATCTCCTCCCACCGGCTCAGAGACTGAGCCCATGCAGCTGGGAGGTATTCGCATCTCGACTAAGGAGAGGGAACGGAGAATCACCAACCGCCTTTGCCTCTATTGCGGTTCTGCTGGACATTTTGTCATGTCATGTCCAGTAAAAGCCAGAGCTCATCAGTAAGCGGAGGGCTACTGGTGAGCGCTACTACTCAGGTCTCTCCATCAAGATCCTGTACTACCTTGTCGGTCCATCTACGCTGGACCGGTTCGGCTGCTTCCTGCAGTGCCTTGATAGACTCTGGGGCTGAGGGTTGTTTTATGGACGAAGCATGGGCTCGGAAACATGACATTCCTCTCAGACAGTTAGGGAGCCCACGCCCATGTTCGCCTTAGATGGTAGTCTTCTCCCCAGTATCAGATGTGAGACACTACCTTTAACCCTCACAGTATCTGGTAACCACAGTGAGACCATTTCCTTTTTGATTTTTCGTTCACCTTTTACACCTGTTGTTTTGGGTCATCCCTGGCTAGTATGTCATAATCCTTCTATTAATTGGTCTAGTAATTCTATCCTATCCTGGAACGTTTCTTGTCATGTGAAGTGTTTAATGTCTGCTATCCCTCCTGTTTCTTCTGTCCCCTCTTCTCAGGAGGAACCTGGTGATTTGACAGGAGTGCCGGAGGAATATCATGATCTGCGCACGGTCTTCAGTCGGTCCAGAGCCAACTCTCTTCCTCCTCACCGGTCGTATGATTGTTGTATTGATCTCCTTCCGGGGACCACTCCCCCTCGGGGTAGACTATACTCTCTGTCGGCTCCCGAACGTAAGGCTCTCGAGGATTATCTGTCTGTTTCTCTCGACGCCGGTACCGTGGTGCCTTCTTCCTCTCCCGCCGGAGCGGGGTTTTTTTTTGTTAAGAAGAAGGACGGTACTCTGCGCCCCTGCGTGGATTATCGAGGGCTGAATGACATAACGGTTAAGAATCGTTATCCGCTTCCCCTTATGTCGTCAGCCTTCGAGATTCTGCAGGGAGCCAGGTTCTTTACTAAGTTGGACCTTCGTAACGCTTACCATCTCGTGCGCATCAGAGAGGGGGACGAGTGGAAAACGGCGTTTAACACTCCGTTAGGGCATTTTGAATACCGGGTTCTGCCGTTCGGTCTCGCTAATGCTCCAGCTGTCTTTCAGGCATTAGTTAATGATGTACTGAGAGACATGCTGAACATCTTTGTTTTCGTTTACCTTGACGATATCCTGATTTTTTCACCGTCACTCGAGATTCATGTTCAGCACGTTCGACGTGTACTCCAGCGCCTTTTAGAGAATTGTCTCTACGTGAAGGCTGAGAAGTGCGCCTTTCATGTCTCCTCTGTCACATTTCTCGGTTCTGTTATTTCCGCTGAAGGCATTCAGATGGATCCCGCTAAGGTCCAGGCTGTCAGCGATTGGCCCGTTCCTAAGTCACGTGTCGAGTTGCAGCGCTTTCTCGGTTTCGCAAATTTCTATCGGCGTTTCATTCGTAATTTCGGTCAAGTGGCTGCCCCTCTCACAGCTCTGACTTCTGTCAAGACGTGCTTTAAGTGGTCCGGTTCCGCCCAGGGAGCTTTTGATCTCCTCAAGAAGCGTTTTACATCCGCTCCTATCCTTGTTACTCCTGACGTCACTAAACAATTCATTGTCGAGGTTGACGCTTCAGAGGTGGGCGTGGGAGCCATTCTGTCCCAGCGCTTCCATTCTGACGATAAGGTCCATCCTTGCGCTTATTTTTCTCATCGCCTGTCGCCATCGGAACGCAACTATGATGTGGGTAACCGCGAACTGCTCGCCATCCGCTTAGCCATAGGCGAATGGCGACAGTGGTTGGAGGGGGCGACCGTCCCTTTTGTCGTTTGGACTGACCATAAGAACCTTGAGTACATCCGTTCTGCCAAACGACTTAATGCACGTCAAGCTCGTTGGGCGTTGTTTTTCGCTCGTTTCGAGTTCGTGATTTCTTATCGCCCGGGAAATAAGAACACCAAGCCTGATGCCTTATCCCGTCTCTTTAGTTCTTCTGTGGCTTCTACCGACCCCGAGGGGATTCTCCCTGAAGGGCGTGTTGTCGGGTTGACTGTCTGGGGAATTGAGAGACAGGTAAAGCAAGCACTCACTCACACTGCGTCGCCGCGCGCTTGTCCTAGTAACCTTCTGTTCGTTCCTGTCTCTACTCGTCTGGCTGTTCTTCAGTGGGCTCACTCTGCCAAGTTAGCTGGCCACCCCGGCGTTCGGGGTACGCTTGCTTCTATTCGCCAGCGGTTTTGGTGGCCTACTCAGGAGCGTGACACGCGCCGTTTCGTGGCTGCTTGTTCGGACTGCGCGCAGACTAAGTCAGGTAACTCTCCTCCTGCCGGTCGTCTCAGACCGCTTCCCATTCCTTCTCGACCATGGTCTCACATCGCCTTAGACTTTATTACCGGTCTGCCTTCGTCTGCGGGGAAGACTGTGATTCTTACGGTTGTCGATAGGTTCTCTAAGGCGGCACATTTCATTCCCCTCGCTAAGCTTCCTTCCGCTAAGGAGACGGCACAAATCATCATTGAGAATGTGTTCAGAATTCATGGCCTCCCGTTAGACGCCGTTTCAGACAGAGGCCCGCAATTCACGTCACAGTTTTGGAGGGAGTTCTGTCGTTTGATTGGTGCTTCCGTCAGTCTCTCTTCCGGGTTTCATCCCCAGTCTAACGGTCAAGCAGAAAGGGCCAATCAGTCGATTGGTCGCATATTACGCAGCCTTTCTTTTCGAAACCCTGCGTCTTGGGCAGAACAGCTCCCCTGGGCAGAATACGCTCACAACTCGCTTCCTTCGTCTGCTACCGGGCTATCTCCGTTTCAGAGTAGTCTTGGGTACCAGCCTCCTCTGTTCTCGTCCCAGCTCGCCGAGTCCAGCGTTCCCTCCGCTCAGGCTTTTGTCCAACGTTGTGAGCGCACCTGGAGGAGGGTCAGGTCTGCACTTTGCCGTTACAGGGCGCAGACTGTGAGAGCCGCCAATAAACGTAGGATTAAGAGTCCTAGGTATTGTCGCGGTCAGAGAGTGTGGCTTTCCACTCGTAACCTTCCCCTTACGACAGCTTCTCGCAAGTTGACTCCGCGGTTCATTGGTCCGTTCCGTGTCTCTCAGGTCGTCAATCCTGTCGCTGTGCGACTGCTTCTTCCGCGACATCTTCGTCGCGTCCACCCTGTCTTCCATGTCTCCTGTGTCAAGCCTTTTCTTCGCGCCCCCGTTCGTCTTCCCTCCCCCCCCCCCCGTCCTTGTCGAGGGCGCACCTATTTACAAGGTACGGAAGATCATGGACATGCGTTCTCGGGGACGTGGTCACCAGTACTTAGTGGATTGGGAGGGTTACGGTCCTGAGGAGAGGAGTTGGGTTCCATCTCGGGACGTGCTGGACCGTTCGTTGATTGATGATTTCCTCCGTTGCCGCCAGGGTTCCTCCTCGAGTGCGCCAGGAGGCGCTCGGTGAGTGGGGGGGTACTGTCATGTTTTGTCATTGATTATCATGTCTTGTCCCTGTGCTTCCCTTCTATTCGTTTCCCTCTGCTGGTCTTATTAGGTTCTTTCCCTCTTTCTATCCCTCTCTCTCCCCCTCCCTCTCTCCCTCTCTCGCTCTCTCTCTCTATCGTTCCGTTCCTGCTCCCAGCTGTTCCTCATTCTCCTAACTACCTCATTTAATCTTTCACACCTGTCCCCTATTTTGCCCTCTGATTAGAGTCCCTATTTCACCCTCTGTTTTCCGCTTCTGTCCTTGCGGATCCTTGTTTGATGTTTGCTGTTCTGTGTCCTTGTTAAGCCCTGTCGTGTTTTTGCCTTCTTCAGATGCTGCGTGTGAGCAGGTGTCTATGTCAGCTACGGCCTGTGCCTTCCCGAAGCGACCTGCAGTCTGTGGTCGCGTCTCCAGTCGTTCCTCTCTACTGACGAGAGGATTTCAGTTTTCCTGTTTTGGATTTACCTAAGATAATATCCAGGAGTATCGTTTTTGTTTAAGACTGGAATAAAGACTCTGTTTCTATTAAGTCGCTTTTGGGTCCTCATTCACCTGCATAACAGAAGGATCCGACCAAGAATGGACCCAGCGACTACGGATTCTCGCAACACTGCCGTCGAGTTCCAGGGAGCAATGCTCGGCAGACACGAGCAGGAATTGTCTGCTGCTCGTCATGCCGTTGAGACCCTGGCCGCTCAGGTCTCCGACCTCTCAGGACAGTTTCAGAGTCTTCGTCTCGTGCCACCAGCTACTTCCTGGTCTTCCGAGTCTCCGGAACCTAGGGTTAATAACCCACCATGTTACTCTGGGCAGCCCACTGAGTGTCGCTCCTTTCTCACCCAGTGTGATATTGTGTTCTCTCTCCAGCCCAACACATACTCAAGAGAGAGAGCTCGGATCGCTTACGTCATATCACTCCTTACTGGTCGGGCTCGGGAGTGGGGCACAGCTATCTGGGAGGCAAGGGCTGAGTGTTCTAACGATTATCAGAACTTTAAAGAGGAGATGATACGGGTTTTTGATCGTTCAGTTTTTGGGAAGGAGGCTTCCAGGGTCCTGGCTTCCCTATGTCAAGGTGATCGATCCATAACGGATTACTCTATAGAGTTTCGCACTCTTGCTGCCTCCAGTGACTGGAACGAGCCGGCGTTGCTCGCTCGTTTTCTGGAGGGACTCCACGCTGAGGTTAAGGATGAGATTCTCTCCCGGGAGGTTCCTTCCAGCGTGGACTCTTTGATTGCACTCGCCATCCGCATTGAACGACGGGTAGATCTTCGTCACCGAGCTCGTGGAAGAGAGCTCGCGTTAACGGTGTTCCCCCTCTCCGCATCTCAACCATCTCCTCCCACCGGCTCAGAGACTGAGCCCATGCAGCTGGGAGGTATTCGCATCTCGACTAAGGAGAGGGAACGGAGAATCACCAACCGCCTTTGCCTCTATTGCGGTTCTGCTGGACATTTTGTCATGTCATGTCCAGTAAAAGCCAGAGCTCATCAGTAAGCGGAGGGCTACTGGTGAGCGCTACTACTCAGGTCTCTCCATCAAGATCCTGTACTACCTTGTCGGTCCATCTACGCTGGACCGGTTCGGCTGCTTCCTGCAGTGCCTTGATAGACTCTGGGGCTGAGGGTTGTTTTATGGACGAAGCATGGGCTCGGAAACATGACATTCCTCTCAGACAGTTAGGGAGCCCACGCCCATGTTCGCCTTAGATGGTAGTCTTCTCCCCAGTATCAGATGTGAGACACTACCTTTAACCCTCACAGTATCTGGTAACCACAGTGAGACCATTTCCTTTTTGATTTTTCGTTCACCTTTTACACCTGTTGTTTTGGGTCATCCCTGGCTAGTATGTCATAATCCTTCTATTAATTGGTCTAGTAATTCTATCCTATCCTGGAACGTTTCTTGTCATGTGAAGTGTTTAATGTCTGCTATCCCTCCTGTTTCTTCTGTCCCCTCTTCTCAGGAGGAACCTGGTGATTTGACAGGAGTGCCGGAGGAATATCATGATCTGCGCACGGTCTTCAGTCGGTCCAGAGCCAACTCTCTTCCTCCTCACCGGTCGTATGATTGTTGTATTGATCTCCTTCCGGGGACCACTCCCCCTCGGGGTAGACTATACTCTCTGTCGGCTCCCGAACGTAAGGCTCTCGAGGATTATCTGTCTGTTTCTCTCGACGCCGGTACCGTGGTGCCTTCTTCCTCTCCCGCCGGAGCGGGGTTTTTTTTTGTTAAGAAGAAGGACGGTACTCTGCGCCCCTGCGTGGATTATCGAGGGCTGAATGACATAACGGTTAGGAATCGTTATCCGCTTCCCCTTATGTCGTCAGCCTTCGAGATTCTGCAGGGAGCCAGGTTCTTTACTAAGTTGGACCTTCGTAACGCTTACCATCTCGTGCGCATCAGAGAGGGGGACGAGTGGAAAACGGCGTTTAACACTCCGTTAGGGCATTTTGAATACCGGGTTCTGCCGTTCGGTCTCGCTAATGCTCCAGCTGTCTTTCAGGCATTAGTTAATGATGTACTGAGAGACATGCTGAACATCTTTGTTTTCGTTTACCTTGACGATATCCTGATTTTTTCACCGTCACTCGAGATTCATGTTCAGCACGTTCGACGTGTACTCCAGCGCCTTTTAGAGAATTGTCTCTACGTGAAGGCTGAGAAGTGCGCCTTTCATGTCTCCTCTGTCACATTTCTCGGTTCTGTTATTTCCGCTGAAGGCATTCAGATGGATCCCGCTAAGGTCCAGGCTGTCAGCGATTGGCCCGTTCCTAAGTCACGTGTCGAGTTGCAGCGCTTTCTCGGTTTCGCAAATTTCTATCGGCGTTTCATTCGTAATTTCGGTCAAGTGGCTGCCCCTCTCACAGCTCTGACTTCTGTCAAGACGTGCTTTAAGTGGTCCGGTTCCGCCCAGGGAGCTTTTGATCTCCTCAAGAAGCGTTTTACATCCGCTCCTATCCTTGTTACTCCTGACGTCACTAAACAATTCATTGTCGAGGTTGACGCTTCAGAGGTGGGCGTGGGAGCCATTCTGTCCCAGCGCTTCCATTCTGACGATAAGGTCCATCCTTGCGCTTATTTTTCTCATCGCCTGTCGCCATCGGAACGCAACTATGATGTGGGTAACCGCGAACTGCTCGCCATCCGCTTAGCCATAGGCGAATGGCGACAGTGGTTGGAGGGGGCGACCGTCCCTTTTGTCGTTTGGACTGACCATAAGAACCTTGAGTACATCCGTTCTGCCAAACGACTTAATGCACGTCAAGCTCGTTGGGCGTTGTTTTTCGCTCGTTTCGAGTTCGTGATTTCTTATCGCCCGGGAAATAAGAACACCAAGCCTGATGCCTTATCCCGTCTCTTTAGTTCTTCTGTGGCTTCTACCGACCCCGAGGGGATTCTCCCTGAAGGGCGTGTTGTCGGGTTGACTGTCTGGGGAATTGAGAGACAGGTAAAGCAAGCACTCACTCACACTGCGTCGCCGCGCGCTTGTCCTAGTAACCTTCTGTTCGTTCCTGTCTCTACTCGTCTGGCTGTTCTTCAGTGGGCTCACTCTGCCAAGTTAGCTGGCCACCCCGGCGTTCGGGGTACGCTTGCTTCTATTCGCCAGCGGTTTTGGTGGCCTACTCAGGAGCGTGACACGCGCCGTTTCGTGGCTGCTTGTTCGGACTGCGCGCAGACTAAGTCAGGTAACTCTCCTCCTGCCGGTCGTCTCAGACCGCTTCCCATTCCTTCTCGACCATGGTCTCACATCGCCTTAGACTTTATTACCGGTCTGCCTTCGTCTGCGGGGAAGACTGTGATTCTTACGGTTGTCGATAGGTTCTCTAAGGCGGCACATTTCATTCCCCTCGCTAAGCTTCCTTCCGCTAAGGAGACGGCACAAATCATCATTGAGAATGTGTTCAGAATTCATGGCCTCCCGTTAGACGCCGTTTCAGACAGAGGCCCGCAATTCACGTCACAGTTTTGGAGGGAGTTCTGTCGTTTGATTGGTGCTTCCGTCAGTCTCTCTTCCGGGTTTCATCCCCAGTCTAACGGTCAAGCAGAAAGGGCCAATCAGTCGATTGGTCGCATATTACGCAGCCTTTCTTTTCGAAACCCTGCGTCTTGGGCAGAACAGCTCCCCTGGGCAGAATACGCTCACAACTCGCTTCCTTCGTCTGCTACCGGGCTATCTCCGTTTCAGAGTAGTCTTGGGTACCAGCCTCCTCTGTTCTCGTCCCAGCTCGCCGAGTCCAGCGTTCCCTCCGCTCAGGCTTTTGTCCAACGTTGTGAGCGCACCTGGAGGAGGGTCAGGTCTGCACTTTGCCGTTACAGGGCGCAGACTGTGAGAGCCGCCAATAAACGTAGGATTAAGAGTCCTAGGTATTGTCGCGGTCAGAGAGTGTGGCTTTCCACTCGTAACCTTCCCCTTACGACAGCTTCTCGCAAGTTGACTCCGCGGTTCATTGGTCCGTTCCGTGTCTCTCAGGTCGTCAATCCTGTCGCTGTGCGACTGCTTCTTCCGCGACATCTTCGTCGCGTCCACCCTGTCTTCCATGTCTCCTGTGTCAAGCCTTTTCTTCGCGCCCCCGTTCGTCTTCCCTCCCCCCCCCCCCGTCCTTGTCGAGGGCGCACCTATTTACAAGGTACGGAAGATCATGGACATGCGTTCTCGGGGACGTGGTCACCAGTACTTAGTGGATTGGGAGGGTTACGGTCCTGAGGAGAGGAGTTGGGTTCCATCTCGGGACGTGCTGGACCGTTCGTTGATTGATGATTTCCTCCGTTGCCGCCAGGGTTCCTCCTCGAGTGCGCCAGGAGGCGCTCGGTGAGTGGGGGGGTACTGTCATGTTTTGTCATTGATTATCATGTCTTGTCCCTGTGCTTCCCTTCTATTCGTTTCCCTCTGCTGGTCTTATTAGGTTCTTTCCCTCTTTCTATCCCTCTCTCTCCCCCTCCCTCTCTCCCTCTCTCGCTCTCTCTCTCTATCGTTCCGTTCCTGCTCCCAGCTGGTCCTCATTCTCCTAACTACCTCATTTAATCTTTCACACCTGTCCCCTATTTTGCCCTCTGATTAGAGTCCCTATTTCACCCTCTGTTTTCCGCTTCTGTCCTTGCGGATCCTTGTTTGATGTTTGCTGTTCTGTGTCCTTGTTCCGCCCTGTCGTGTTTTTGCCTTCTTCAGATGCTGCGTGTGAGCAGGTGTCTATGTCAGCTACGGCCTGTGCCTTCCCGAAGCGACCTGCAGTCTGTGGTCGCGTCTCCAGTCGTTCCTCTCTACTGACGAGAGGATTTCAGTTTTCCTGTTTTGGATTTACCTAAGATAATATCCAGGAGTATCGTTTTTGTTTAAGACTGGAATAAAGACTCTGTTTCTATTAAGTCGCTTTTGGGTCCTCATTCACCTGCATAACAGTTTACTAGTAGTTTACAAATCCGACTGAATCTATTCCTGACTCTTTGTCTGTGTCTGTTTACTAGTAGTTTACAATACGGACTGAATCTTGCCCTGACTCTTTGTCTGTGTCTGTTTACTAGTAGTTTACAATACGGACTGAATCTAGCCCTGACTCTTTGTCTGTGTCTGTTTACTAGTAGTTTACAATTCCGACTGAATCTTGCCCTGACTCTTTGTCTGTGTCTGTTTACTAGTAGTTTACAATTCCGACTGAATCTAGCCCTGACTCTTTGTCTGTGTCTGTTTACTAGTAGTTTACAATACGGACTGAATCTTGCCCTGACTCTTTGTCTGTGTCTGTTTACTAGTAGTTTACAATACGGACTGAATCTTGCCCTGACTCTTTGTCTGTGTCTGTTTACTAGTAGTTTACAATTCCGACTGAATCTTGCCCTGACTCTTTGTCTGTGTCTGTTTACTAGTAGTTTACAATACGGACTGAATCTTGCCCTGACTCTTTGTCTGTGTCTGTTTACTAGTAGTTTACAATTCCGACTGAATCTAGCCCTGACTCTTTGTCTGTGTCTGTTTACTAGTAGTTTACAATACGGACTGAATCTTGCCCTGACTCTTTGTCTGTGTCTGTTTACTAGTAGTTTACAATTCCGACTGAATCTATTCCTGACTCTTTGTCTGTGTCTGTTTACTAGTAGTTTACAATTCCGACTGAATCTAGCCCTGACTCTTTATCTGTGTCTGTTTACTAGTAGTTTACAATTCCGACTGAATCTAGCCCTGACTCTTTATCTGTGTCTGTTTACTAGTAGTTTACAATTCCGACTGAATCTAGCCCTGACTCTTTATCTGTGTCTGTTTACTAGTAGTTTACAATTCCGACTGAATCTAGCCCTGACTCTTTATCTGTGTCTGTTTACTAGTAGTTTACAATTCCGACTGAATCTAGCCCTGACTCTTTGTCTGTGTCTGTTTACTAGTAGTTTACAATACGGACTGAATCTTGCCCTGACTCTTTGTCTGTGTCTGTTTACTAGTAGTTTACAATACGGACTGAATCTTGCCCTGACTCTTTGTCTGTGTCTGTTTACTAGTAGTTTACAATTCCGACTGAATCTTGCCCTGACTCTTTGTCTGTGTCTGTTTACTAGTAGTTTACAATACGGACTGAATCTTGCCCTGACTCTTTGTCTGTGTCTGTTTACTAGTAGTTTACAATTCCGACTGAATCTAGCCCTGACTCTTTGTCTGTGTCTGTTTACTAGTAGTTTACAATACGGACTGAATCTTGCCCTGACTCTTTGTCTGTGTCTGTTTACTAGTAGTTTACAATACGGACTGAATCTAGCCCTGACACTTTGTCTGTGTCTGTTTACTAGTAGTTTACAATTCAGACTGAATCTAGCCCTGACTCTTTGTCTGTGTCTTTGCTCTCTATTTTGTTTTTGTTCTCATCTTTCTCTCTACTCCACACTTCTCTCTCCATCACTGTGAGTAATGTGTCTCTGTAGCCAGGTGCTCAGTGCATTTGGAAGGCTAATTTCTACCTCTGGATTAATTCATCAAAGCTTTGAGAGTCAAGAAGACCCTTCTGAGATCACTGGCCGTCTCTGCTAGCCAGTGGGAGGAGAACGAGACTCGCACGCACGCACGCACGCACTTACAAACACACACACTCCGCCATACATCCACACCTCCAGGACCTTCACACCTGCTCCATAGCAACAGTGTTGTGATGGCGGTTGACAACATAACAGGCTTTTCATCTAAAGAACTTCTGCCACTAATGCACCCAACCTCTCAGATGTCTAAAACCCTGGTCTCTGCAACTCAGAAAGTTGCGCATTCAATCACACTTCCATACAGACTTTCATGCAGACCTTTTCCTGCAACGCATACAGTCACTCACAGACATTTTGCACGCTAAACAGACGTTCATTCTCTCAAGCTATTCAGCCATTCAGGCTCTTGGCTCTGACCTGTGGCAATCCAACTGAGAGCCTTTTCACATTGAAAATAATAGTTTGAGGAAGTGCTATGGCTAATGTTAAGAAACATAAAATAAGTTATATTCTCTCAAGTCTATTGACATCAACATTATGTTTATTGTTTATAGGTAAATGAGTGTTAAAAAAAAAAACACAAATGACAGCACTAAACGATAATGACGGATGTAATGACCGTAACAGTAAATGTAATTGACAGGAGTCCGGTAATAACTGGAACGTGACAAAGGGTCTCGAAGAGGCACAAAATATGCCGTATGTAATCACCTCTCGATCGAAGCTACCCACGCACTGTATCAGTCTTTCTTTTCAATTTCCTCGCTCATTGCTTGGATGACCGTGCTAACATGTTGGCCCCTGTCTTCCCTCGTCTTCCCTGTAGATGAAGTCCTAATTGGGTTTTTCAAGAGGCTCCGGGCTGAGGCGAATCAAAAGGTCCTGATTCCTTTGTCTTCTCCTCGACCTGAGTCACCTGTGAGTATCTCTCGCTCTCTCTCTTCCTCCCTCTGTTTCTTTATATGTTTCTCTCTCCATCTCCATTTTTCTCCCTCCCAATCTCCCCCCACCCCCTCTCTCTCTGTCGCTCTCTCTATCCATCTCTCCGTCTCTCCGTAGAGACCCCATGGTGGGGCTCTAACCCAGGCTGGTCTCTGTTCATTACTAAAGGGGAAATGGGGTGTTTGATTCGGCCCCAGACGATGCCTCAACCCGCCTATTCCTACTGCCACTCGCCAGATTTCAAATCAAATTAGCTGACCTGCTCAGAATGAAAGCCCTTAAACCCTCTTCTCTCTCTCTCTCTCTCGCTCACACGCACACCCACACACACACACACACACACACACACACACACACAGACACACACACACACAGAGATAGAGTGAGAAATAGAAAGGAAGGCCTATGGTGCTCTCATCCTGAATGCTACTATTTTACACTCATACACAGAAACCCTACATACAACCTATGCACATCATTAGCCTTTAGCAAGGTGTGGTTGTAATATAACTATGCTGTTACGTCTCCTATACAGAAGCACTGGGGTGCTTGGTGTCTTTGTCAGTGCTGCATTGCTGTAAGGTTAAATAGACGTTCACTCAGCATTGTTGGTAGCAAGGTAAACAGCACGAGATGATTAATGAGGAAGTGACAGAGGCAACACAGGAAGTCACTTAAACCTCTTCCCTGCTTACTGCACCCTACCACCACCAGTGCTCCTGTACCCCACTGTGTGCAATAATTAGAGTCTCCAGTGCGCTGGTGAAATCTGCCTCCCCTTTCCCTGTGGTGTGTGTTCAGTATGTGGGAGGAGAAGAAACCACACACACACACACACACACACACACACACACACACACACACACACACACACACACACACACACACACACACACACACACACACACACACACATTCACACGTGCAGTACTTTTCCGCTCACTTTGTCTGTCCTCCTGTGTCTGGCGATAGGCTCTAACGTTTTGTTATCAAAGTAATTGTACTATGTAGTAACAATATCATTCTGCAATCTACATTTTATGCCATTACACTTTAGCCTTTTTAAATAGTATCTTCTATCTGGAGAGCAATTTACCAATAACAGGAGATTTAAAACCCTGATCCATTGTCCTCCTTTAATAAAATGTCATCCTGGGAACCTCTCAAACCCACACACAAATCATCTACTCTAAAGTGAATTGAGTTGCAGAATTACTGAGATGGATTTTAGACTGTAAAGAACTCTGGCGTAACCATTACTGTAAAAATAATTGATTGCGTCAACCTAACCTTTCACATGTCCGATCCATATTCCTAAGTGCCCGTGGAGCGACGGGTTTTAACCTGAAAGGAAAGAGTGTAAGGATTTTGTCTGCCTGATATTGAACAGCACAGTGGTGTTAGTGGTTAGTCATGCTGCGCTGCTTTCCACTGAGCAACACAAAGACGCAAATGTCACGTTGTCATACTTCATTGAAACACATACACATACTCAACAACACATCCTGGAGCCCCCAGTCGTGTGTGTGTGTGTGTGTGTGTGTGTGTGTGTGTGTGTGTGTGTGTGTGTGTGTGTGTGTGTGTGTGTGTGTGTGTGTGTGTGTGTGTGTGTGTGTGTGTGTGTGTGTGTGTGTGTGTGTGTGTGTGTGTGTGTGTGTGTGTGTGTGTGTGTGTGTGTGTGTGTGTGTGTGTGTGTGTGTGTGTCAGAGTGTGGGTTTGTATTCTTGTACAGTGTGTTCCCGAGTTCATGCTTTTTTTATCACAAGTACAATTCCTTCAGGTGAGTTGAGAGGTGATAAAGTGAAAAGTGCATCACCTCTGATGATGTGGTGCAAAACCCCATTAAATTAATCCATTCCATAACCTACAGCTGTCTGTCTATCTCTCTTTTCCATTTTCTCTTTCTCTTCTCTCTCCCAAACACCCAATTTACTTTTTCTCTCTCTCTCTTTCTCTCTCTCCTCTCTCCCTTTCTCTTTCTCTCTCTGTGTCTTTCTCCCTCTCTTTTCAATCTCTCTTTCTTTTTCTCTCTCCCTTCTCTCTCTCTTTCTCACCTCAGACACCATAGAAATCCCATGGCGACATTCAGAGCAACATAGATTGGATCAGACTCTGTGTGAGCTGTAAGCTCCTCATCCAGGCAGAGAGAATGCATTTCTCCCCTGACAGAGGCACTCTCTTCTCTCTATCTCTCCTTTTGGGAACGATTACCACACGCCGTCAGAGAAACGAGGGCCAATCTGACTTCAGCATTTGTTTGCCTCGATTGGAACCCTTTTAAAGGACATTCATATTGGTTAGGTTGACAACGCTCCCACAACCTGCACAATCCATTCTGTCCGCCAGTGTCTCTGTATGATAGGGGGATTAATGAATTCTTATGTACTTAGGAATATGTTCCAGCGTAATGTACCTGGGCTCAGTGTTCTCTCTCGCTGTGATTCGTCTTACAGGAAACGGGTACATTGTCACCGCATAACCCCTAGGATGCTTTGTATAAGCAGGGTTTATTAAGACAATGATTGTGTATCGTAAATCACTGATACGCATGCAGTTTAAGGGAACATAATTATCAATCTATCACCCATTTAATGATGCAGAACCATAACATCCGTAAATCAAAGTATCACACTTATTTTCCCCTTTTACTAAATGTTCTCTCTCACTGTCTCTCTGTTTTGTCTCTCTCTGCAGGTGTGGATTGTAGTCTAAACGGTCTTTTCCAGGGCCTGTGCTTCTCCATTCTATTCCCTCTCCCTGGCTGAGCTTGTCTTTCATTACGTGGACCTGACACTGTCTGGAGCAGCCCACGTCTGTTTGTCACCGTCTAATAGGGCCTAGCAATCTACAAGGTGCACATGCACCTCTGAGTCTGTGTCTTTCTCTGGCAGTGGAGGAAGAGACCAATAACGCTGTCTTACTTGCTTCAGTCTGGGGTACAATTTCACTTGGTGTCTACGTCGATGCAGGGGATTGAATCAGACACCTATGGACAAATTCTGCCTATGATTTACTGGACAGAAATTGACCAAAGCTCACTAGGGTCTAGGATGCTAGGTTGCTACCGCTAGCCCCTATTACTTATAGCTATTACTTACTGAAGCTAGTCTTCAGGTATGGGTAAATCAGGGTGAAATTGCTTCCCTGGTCTCCCACTCCTGCTACATTCAGTAGTGTTGCCTGGGTGAATTTTCTCTAACACCCATCCCACCATCACCTCTGCAGATACCGCGAACGACTGTTCTGCTGCTCAGAAATGGGAAGTGAGATATTGAGAGACGGGGGAGGATTGTGTTGAGAGAAGGAAAAAAGAGGGACCGAGAGATTGTTCAACCTTCCCAAGTTCTCCCATGCCCCCCCCCCCCGTACACTCCACTGGCTTCCAGTCAAAGCTTGCATCCACTATCAGACCATGGTGGTTACCTACGGAGCAGCAAGAGGAACTTCTCCTCCCTACATTCAGGCAATGCTCAAATCCTACACCCCAACCTGAGCACTCCGTTCTGCCACCTCTGCTCTCTTGGCCGTCATTTCGTAATTGACTGGGCTGAGCTCCCACTCAGCCCAGTCCAAGCTATTCTCTGTTCTGGTACCCCAATGGTGGAACCAGCTTCCCCCTGAAGCTAGGACAGCAGAGTCCCTGCCCATCTTACGAAAACATCTGAAACCCTACCTCTTCAAAGAGTATCTTAAATAAGACATCTCAGGCTTATTCTTTATTGAGGACAACATTACTATGACTGTGATATGTGGTTGTCTCACCTAGCTATATGTGGTTGTCTCACCTAGCTATATGTGGTTGTCTCACCTAGCTATATGTGGTTGTCTCACCTAGCTGTATGTGGTTGTCTCACCTAGCTATATGTGGTTGTCTCACCTAGCTATATGTGGTTGTCTCACCTAACTATATGTGGTTGTCTCACCTAGCTGTATGTGGTTGTCTCACCTAGCTATATGTGGTTGTCTCACCTAGCTATATGTGGTTGTCTCACCTAGCTATATGTGGTTGTTTCACCTAGCTATATGTGGTTGTCTCACCTAGCTATATGTGGTTGTCTCACCTAACTATATGTGGTTGTCTCACCTAGCTGTATGTGGTTGTTTCACCTAGCTATATGTGGTTGTCTCACCTAGCTATATGTGGTTGTCTCACCTAGCTATATGTGGTTGTCTCACCTAGCTATATGTGGTTGTCTCACCTAGCTATATGTGGTTGTCTCACCTAACTATATGTGGTTGTCTCACCTAGCTGTATGTGGTTGTTTCACCTAGCTATATGTGGTTGTCTCACCTAGCTATATGTGGTTGTCTCACCTAGCTATATGTGGTTGTCTCACCTAACTATATGTGGTTGTCTCACCTAGCTATATGTGGTTGTCTCACCTAGCTATATGTGGTTGTCTCACCTAGCTGTATGTGGTTGTTTCACCTAGCTATATGTGGTTGTCTCACCTAGCTATATGTGGTTGTCTCACCTAACTATATGTGGTTGTCTCACCTAGCTATATGTGGTTGTCTCACCTAACTATATGTGGTTGTCTCACCTAACTATATGTGGTTGTCTCACCTAGCTATATGTGGTTGTCTCACCTAGCTATATGTGGTTGTCTCACCTAGCTATATGTGGTTGTCTCACCTAGCTATATGTGGTTGTCTCACCTAGCTATATGTGGTTGTCTCACCTAGCTATATGTGGTTGTTTCACCTAGCTATATGTGGTTGTCTCACCTAGCTATATGTGGTTGTCTCACCTAGCTACAGTGGGGAGAACAAGTATTTGATACACTGACAATTTTGCAGGTTTTCCTACTTACAAAGCATGTAGAGGTCTGTAATTTTTATCATAGGTACACTTCAACTGTGAGAGAAGGAATCTAAAACAAAAATCCAGAAAATCACATTGTATGATTTTTAAGTAATTCATTTGCATTTTATTGCATGACATAAGTATTTGATACATCAGAAAAGCAGAACTGAATATTTGGTACAGAAACCTTAGTTTGCAATTACAGAGATCATACGTTTCCTGTAGTTCTTGACCAGGTTTGCACACACTGCAGCAGGGATTTTGGCCCACTCCTCCATACAGACCTTCTCCAGATCCTTCAGGTTTCGGGGCTGTCGCTGGGCAATACGGACTTTCGGCTCCCTCCAAAGATTTTCTATTGGGTTCAGGTCTGGAGACTGGCTAGGCCACTCCAGGACCTTGAGATGCTTCTTACGGAGCCACTCCTTAGTTGCCCTGGCTGTGTGTTTCTGGTCGTTGTCATGCTGGAAGACCCAGCCACGACCCATCTTCAATGCTCTTACTGAGGGAAGGAGGTTGTTGGTCAAGATCTCGCAATACAAGGCCCCATCCATCCTCCCCTCAATACGGTGCAGTCGTCCTGTCCCCTTTGCAGAAAAGCATCCCCAAAGAATGATGTTTCCACCTCCATGCTTCACGGTTGGGATGGTGTTCTTGGGGTTGTACTCATCCTTCTATTCCTCCAAACACGGCGAGTGGAGTTTAGAGCAAAAAGCTCTATTTTTGTCTCATCAGACCACATGACCTTCTCCCATTCCTCCTCTGGATCATCCAGATGGTCATTGGCAAACTTCAGACGGGCCTGGACATGCGCTGGCTTGAGCAGGGGGACCTTGCGTGCGCTGCAGGATTTTAATCCATGACGGCGTAGTGTGTTACTAATGGTTTTCTTTGAGACTGTGGTCCCAGCTCTCTTCAGGTCATTGACCAGCTCCTGCCGTGTAGTTCTGGGCTGATCCCTCACATTCCTCATGATCATTGATGCCCCACGAGGTGAGATCTTGCATGGAGCCCCAGACCGAGGGTGATTGACCGTCATCTTGAACTTCTTCCATTTTCTAATAATTGTGCCAACAGTTGTTGCCTTCTCACCAAGCTGCTTGGCTATTGTCCTGTAGCCCATCCCAGCCTTGTACAGGTCTACAATTTATCCCTGATGTCCTTACACAGCTCTCTGGTCTTGGCCATTGTGGAGAGGTTGGAGTCTGTTTGATTGAGTGTGTGGACAGGTGTCTTTTATACAGGTAACGAGTTCAAACAGGTGCAGTTAATACAGGTAATGAGTGGAGAACAGGAGGGCTTCTTAAAGAAAAACTAACAGGTCTGTGAGAGCCGGAATTCTTACTGGTTGGTAGGTGATCAAATACTTATGTCATGCAATAAAATGCAAATTAATTACTTAAAAATCATACAATGTGATTTTCTGGATTTTTGTTTTAGATTCCGTCTCTCACAGTTGAAGTGTACCTATGATAAAAATGACAGACCTCTACATGCTTTGTAAGTAGGAAAACCTGCAAAATCGGCAGTGTATCAAATACTTGTTCTCCCCACTGTATATGTGGTTGTCTCACCTAGCTATGTGGTTGTCTCACCTAGCTATATGTGGTTGTTTCACCTAGCTATATGTGGTTGTCTCACCTAGCTATATGTGGTTGTCTCACCTAGCTATATGTGGTTGTCTCACCTAGCTATATGTGGTTGTCTCACCTAACTATATGTGGTTGTCTCACCTAGCTATATGTGGTTGTCTCACCTAACTATATGTGGTTGTCTCACCTAGCTATATGTGGTTGTCTCACCTAGCTATATGTGGTTGTCTCACCTAGCTATATGTGGTTGTTTCACCTAGCTATATGTGGTTGTCTCACCTAGCTATATGTGGTTGTCTCACCTAGCTATATGTGGTTGTCTCACCTAGCTATATGTGGTTGTTTCACCTAGCTATATGTGGTTGTCTCACCTAGCTATATGTGGTTGTCTCACCTAGCTATATGTGGTTGTCTCACCTAGCTATATGTGGTTGTCTCACCTAGCTATATGTGGTTGTCTCACCTAGCTATATGTGGTTGTCTCACCTAGCTATATGTGGTTGTCTCACCTAGCTATATGTGGTTGTCTCACCTAGCTATATGTGGTTGTCTCACCTAGCTATATGTGGTTGTCTCACCTAGCTATATGTGGTTGTCTCACCTAACTATATGTGGTTGTCTCACCTAGCTATATGTGGTTGTCTCACCTCGCTATATGTGGTTGTCTCACCTAGCTATGTGTGGTTGTCTCACCTAGCTATATGTGGTTGTCTCACCTAGCTATATGTGGTTGTCTCACCTAGCTATATGTGGTTGTCTCACCTAGCTATATGTGGTTGTCTCACCTAACTATATGTGGTTCTCTCACCTAACTATATGTGGTTGTCTCACCTAGCTATATGTGGTTGTCTCACCTAGCTATATGTGGTTGTCTCACCTAGCTATATGTGGTTGTCTCACCTAACTATATGTGGTTGTCTCACCTAGCTATATGTGGTTGTCTCACCTAGCTATATGTGGTTGTCTCACCTAGCTATATGTGGTTGTCTCACCTAGCTATATGTGGTTGTCTCACTTAGCTATATGTGGTTGTCTCACCTAGCTGTATGTGGTTGTTTCACCTAGCTATATGTGGTTGTCTCACCTAACTATATGTGGTTCTCTCACCTAACTATATGTGGTTCTCTCACCTAGCTATATGTGGTTGTCTCACCTAGCTATATGTGGTTGTCTCACCTAGCTATATGTGGTTGTTTCACCTAGCTATATGTGGTTGTCTCACCTAACTATATGTGGTTCTCTCACCTAACTAAATGTGGTTCTCTCACCTAGCTATATGTGGTTGTCTCACCTAGCTATATGTGGTTGTCTCACCTAGCTATATGTGGTTGTCTCACCTAGCTATATGTGGTTGTCTCACCTAGCTATATGTGGTTGTCTCACCTAGCTATATGTGGTTGTCTCACCTAGCTATATGTGGTTGTTTCACCTAACTATATGTGGTTGTCTCACCTAGCTATATGTGGTTGTCTCACCTAGCTATATGTGGTTGTCTCACCTAGCTATATGTGGTTGTCTCACCTAGCTATATGTGGTTGTCTCACCTAGCTATATGTGGTTGTCTCACCTAGCTATATGTGGTTGTCTCACCTAACTATATGTGGTTGTCTCACCTAGCTATATGTGGTTGTCTCACCTAGCTATATGTGGTTGTCTCACCTAGCTATATGTGGTTGTCTCACCTAGCTATATGTGGTTGTCTCACCTAGCTATATGTGGTTGTCTCACCTAGCTATATGTGGTTGTCTCACCTAACTATATGTGGTTGTCTCACCTAGCTATATGTGGTTGTCTCACCTAACTATATGTGGTTGTCTCACCTAGCTATATGTGGTTGTCTCACCTAGCTATATGTGGTTGTCTCACCTAGCTATATGTGGTTGTTTCACCTAGCTATATGTGGTTGTCTCACCTAGCTATATGTGGTTGTCTCACCTAGCTATATGTGGTTGTCTCACCTAGCTATATGTGGTTGTTTCACCTAGCTATATGTGGTTGTCTCACCTAGCTATATGTGGTTGTCTCACCTAGCTATATGTGGTTGTCTCACCTAGCTATGTGGTTGTCTCACCTAGCTATATGTGGTTGTTTCACCTAGCTATATGTGGTTGTCTCACCTAGCTATATGTGGTTGTCTCACCTAGCTATATGTGGTTGTCTCACCTAGCTATATGTGGTTGTCTCACCTAACTATATGTGGTTGTCTCACCTAGCTATATGTGGTTGTCTCACCTAACTATATGTGGTTGTCTCACCTAGCTATATGTGGTTGTCTCACCTAGCTATATGTGGTTGTCTCACCTAGCTATATGTGGTTGTTTCACCTAGCTATATGTGGTTGTCTCACCTAGCTATATGTGGTTGTCTCACCTAGCTATATGTGGTTGTCTCACCTAGCTATATGTGGTTGTTTCACCTAGCTATATGTGGTTGTCTCACCTAGCTATATGTGGTTGTCTCACCTAGCTATATGTGGTTGTCTCACCTAGCTATATGTGGTTGTCTCACCTAGCTATATGTGGTTGTCTCACCTAGCTATATGTGGTTGTCTCACCTAGCTATATGTGGTTGTCTCACCTAGCTATATGTGGTTGTCTCACCTAGCTATATGTGGTTGTCTCACCTAGCTATATGTGGTTGTCTCACCTAGCTATATGTGGTTGTCTCACCTAACTATATGTGGTTGTCTCACCAAGCTATATGTGGTTGTCTCACTTAGCTATATGTGGTTGTCTCACCTAGCTATGTGTGGTTGTCTCACCTAGCTATATGTGGTTGTCTCACCTAGCTATATGTGGTTGTCTCACCTAGCTATATGTGGTTGTCTCACCTAGCTATATGTGGTTGTCTCACCTAGCTATATGTGGTTGTCTCACCTAACTATATGTGGTTCTCTCACCTAACTATATGTGGTTGTCTCACCTAGCTATATGTGGTTGTCTCACCTAGCTATATGTGGTTGTCTCACCTAGCTATATGTGGTTGTCTCACCTAACTATATGTGGTTGTCTCACCTAGCTATATGTGGTTGTCTCACCTAGCTATATGTGGTTGTCTCACCTAGCTATATGTGGTTGTCTCACTTAGCTATATGTGGTTGTCTCACCTAGCTGTATGTGGTTGTTTCACCTAGCTATATGTGGTTGTCTCACCTAACTATATGTGGTTCTCTCACCTAACTATATGTGGTTCTCTCACCTAGCTATATGTGGTTGTCTCACCTAGCTATATGTGGTTGTCTCACCTAGCTATATGTGGTTGTTTCACCTAGCTATATGTGGTTGTCTCACCTAACTATATGTGGTTCTCTCACCTAACTATATGTGGTTCTCTCACCTAGCTATATGTGGTTGTCTCACCTAGCTATATGTGGTTGTCTCACCTAGCTATATGTGGTTGTCTCACCTAGCTATATGTGGTTGTCTCACCTAGCTATATGTGGTTGTCTCACCTAGCTATATGTGGTTGTCTCACCTAGCTATATGTGGTTGTTTCACCTAACTATATGTGGTTGTCTCACCTAGCTATATGTGGTTGTCTCACCTAGCTATATGTGGTTGTCTTACTTAGCTATCTTAAGATGAACGCACTAACTGTAAGTCGTTTTGGATAAGAGCGTCTGCTTAATGACAAAAATGTCAAAATATTAAATGGGGAATATAAAGATGCAGCAGAAGAGGGAGATGGATGGAGAAAGAGGATGTCAAAGAATGGAAGAATGGAAGAAAAAGGGTTGAGAGAGATGAAGAGAATAAAGGAAAATAATAAATAGCCTGGTCTAAACCCTCTCATTTCTGTCTCTCTGTGTGCCTGTCTGTCAGCGTTCTCCAGATCGTCACAATGCCAGGCCTACCCTGCCCGCAACCAGCACAGAGAACAATTTTTTTATGAATCTACCGCTGCCTTAATTTGATCCCCCCCCATCTTTAACCCGTGGAGGAAATGAAAGATGTAGAGAATCAGTGGGAGGGAAGGACGAATCTGCAGAGGAGGTTTGAACAGGGAGTGGGAGTTTCTGTGTGAGGATGATGAAAGGTTAAAAAGTCTGATAGATCTTTCTCTTTAAATGCACCCGTGTGTGTGTGCATTCATGCGTGCTTGACTGTGCATGTGTGTGTGTCTGCGTGTGTGTGTGTGTTAGTGTGTTGTTCACTTGCTACTAACAAGATGCTTCTTTGAAAGGCACAGAGCATTCCTTCTCTGTGCGTGTCTTTGAGGGGAGAAGCGCAGGGAAATGTCAGCCATTACAAAGATAGAACCCCGTCACGAGAACGACGCCTAGCGCCGAGAAAAACAACACTCATCCCATAAACAATACACAAGAGCGAAATGGAAAGAGAGAGTTTGCAAAGAGAGAAAAGAAAAAGATTGGGAGAGCGAGGTGGTGAGAGAAGCATGGAAGAAAGGAAAAGGACGGGGAATGGATGATAGCAGTTCTTCTCCGCTATACCGGTGACTCAGCCTGCCAGTCCTCTGTCACAAAGCCTCTCTCCTCCCTCTATTTCTTATTCTCTCTCTCTCTCTTTCTCTCCCTTTTCTATCTCGCTGTCTTTCTCTCTCTCTCTCCATCTTCTAGGGTGATTGTTTAATCATTCTTCTCTGACGGCGTGAAAGCCCTCCCGTCTCCTGCTCTGTAGAGCTGCTGCATTGTGAAACACATCATTAGGTGCATAGGAACAGGCTCCCGGAGCTCTCCTTCTAATTCACTCCAATTCCATTCAAGACGCTGTGTTGGCATGAATAGTGAATAGTGAAGAATGCCAAACCAATTCTTTTTTTGCGCGGTTAAGTATAAATAGTGGCACCATTACAACATAAAAGACTTGTAATGTTACTGGTAATACATTTTCCTCTGTGGAATCTCTCTCACTCGGCTGTTGTTTTGTTTATCTTCTATGTTTGCGGCGAAGGTACATTTCTCAGGAGGCCAAAAATCTCCTAACAATCCTCGTTGCTGCTTTGATAGTGGTCTGGGGAAATATCTAAACTAAGGACCTTTGAGGGTTGTAATGACGATCTTAATGCTACCAAGGATCCAAGAAATGAGACCCTTGGCAGTTACACTCACTGATTTCCAATTGTAACTAAGTGTTACTCACAAGGAGCGAAGCTCAGCCTGGAATTGATGGGTGTCACCCTTCTCACTCTCCTTATTCTCTGTCTCTCTCCCTCCTTTCCCTCCTTCCCCTCCTTCCCCTTCCCTCTTCTCCTCCCTAGATGTCAGCCCTGATTGTTCCAATGTGACAAGAACAGATTTTACCATCCCAGGTCTGAAGAGAAGACATCAGTCAAAGTGAACCCTCTCCCTCCTTCTCTCTCCCTCCTTCCCTCCCCATATCTCCCTCCTTCTCTCTCCCTCCTTCCCTCCACATATCTCCCTCTATCTCTAGATTCTTCTAATCTATTATCTGCCTGTCTGGAAAAGGGACATGTTCTTCCCCTGTTCTCGCTCACTCTTCTCCCTGATCTAGCACTCCTGAACAAGCACAACCAGGGTTTGTCTCTCTCTCTCTCCTCGTTCTACCTTTTTTCAATTGCAAGGAGAACGTTTCCAGTGACTGCATGGACTGTGAGAGACAGAGAAAGGGAGGGAGGGAGGGTAAAAAAAAGAGAAGGAGAAGGATAGAAGGAGAATTCCAGGGGAGATTTTGATTGGCCCCACTCCACTCCAGGTATTAATCTGCCCGGAACTGAAATTACCAGCAGCTGTGTCACAGCCAGGCCCATACAGAGAGGGAGCACACACACACACACTCAGAAAAGCAAGCACGCATACACACACGTGCAGTCTCGCACACAGAAAAGCATAAAGAGAGAGAGAAATACACACAGAAATACACATACTGTAGACAAATACCAACTTGAAGAACAAAATAGGTGTTGTTTAATGCACAGTAGGTGTGTGTAATTCTAAACTCTGTATCAGGTGCAGCAAAAGGGTTTAACGATGTAGTGCTGGGCACCCCTCCAGTGAGGAAAAAATGTCAATTAAAGAACTGAGATTTAGAACGGGACAAACTCCCATGTTATGCTTATATACAGTATATATATATATATATATATAGAGAGACGATATATATATATATATATATATATATATATATATATATATATATATATATATATATATATATATATACATTCAATGAACAACAAAGATCGTCAAAAATCACCAATAGATTCACAGCCAGTCACTAACCATTCTCTCTCTCTCTCTCTCTCTCTCTCTCTCTCTCTCTCTCTCTCTCTCTCTCTCTCTCTCTCTCTCTCTCTCTCTCTCTCTCTCTCTCTCTCTCTCCCTATCTCTTCCCATCTGTCTCCCTCCTGCTCTCTCCCTCTTGCTCTCTCTCTCTCGCTCTCTCCCTCCATCTCTCTGTGAGTAGATGTCATGGCTTCTAGCTATAGCCTGAGGCTACATGCTGTTTCTGATTACTACACTCCTGGACTAACAGAACATTAGAAGTGGCCCTCCTCAGGGATTGTGTCTGTGTGAAAGCAGGCTTAATGTATGCACAGATCACTGGTGACTGATTGTCTGGAGAGCATATTGTGTGTGTGTGTGTGTGTGTGTGTGTGTGTGTGTGTGTGTGTGTGTGTGTGTGTGTGTGTGTGTGTGTGTGTGTGTGTGTGTGTGTGTGTGTGTGTGTGTGTGTGTGTGTGTGTGTGTGTGTGTGTGTGTGTGTGTGTGTGTGTGTGTGTGTGTGTGTGTGTGTGTGTGTGTGTGTGTGTGTGTGTGTTGTCACAGCGATGTTATAACAGTCACAAACTAACGTCCATATGATGTAACCTCAATGTTGCTGTAGTGTTTCCATGACCCATGCAGGGGTAAGGAGTTGAACAGAAGTTGGACACACAAAGCCATGACCCCAATAATAGTAAATCAACACTGGGATTTTGTCCCCCCATCAGGTCCTAATGGTCTGGTACTCAGGGCTCTATTGACCCCCCATCAGGTCCTAATGGTCTGGTACTCAGGGCTTTATTGTCCCTCCATCAGGTCCTAATGGTCTGGTACTCAGGGCTCTATTGTCCCTCCGTCAGGTCCTAATGGTCTGGGTACTCAGGGCTCTATTGTCCCTCCATCAGGTCCTAATGGTCTGGTACTCAGGGCTCTATTGTCCCTCCGTCAGGTCCTAATGGTCTGGTACTCAGTGCTCTATTTTCCCTCCATCAGGTCCTAATGGTCTGGTACTAAGCGCTCTATTGTCCCTCCATCAGTTCCTAATGGTCTTGTACTCAGGGCTCTATTGTCTCTCCATCAGGTCCTAATGGTCTGGTACTCAGGGCTCTATTGTCCCTCCATCAGGTCCTAATGGTCTGGTACTAAGCGCTCTATTGTCCCTCCATCAGGTTCTAGTACTTAGGAATCTATTGTTTCTCTACCAGGTTCTAATGGTCTGGTACTCAGGGCTATATTGTCCCTCCATCAGGTTCTAGTGGTCTGGTACTCAGGACACTATTGTTCCTCCATCAGGTCCTAATGGTCTGGTACTCAGTGCTCTATTGTTCCTCCATCAGGTCCTAATGGTCTGGTACTCAGTGCTCTATTGTTCCTCCATCGGGTCCTAATGGTCTTGTACTCTGTGCTCTATTGTTCCTCCATCAGGTCCTAATGGTCTGGTACTCAGGGCTCTATTGTTCCTCCATCAGGTCCTAACGGTCTTGTACACAGTGCTCTATTGTTCCTCCATCAGGTCCTAATGGTCTGGTACTCAGGGCTCTATTGTCTCTCCATCAGGTCCTAATGGTCTGGTACTCAGGGCTCTATTGTCCCTCCATCAGGTCCTAATGGTCTGGTACTAAGCGCTCTATTGTCCCTCCATCAGGTTCTAGTACTTAGGACTCTATTGTTTCTCTACCAGGTTCTAATGGTCTGGTACTCAGGGCTCTATTGTCCCTCCATCAGGTTCTAGTGGTCTGGTACTCAGGACACTATTGTTCCTCCATCAGGTCCTAATTGTCTGGTACTCAGTGCTCTATTGTTCCTCCATCGGGTCCTAATGGTCTTGTACTCTGTGCTCTATTGTTCCTCCATCAGGTCCTAATGGTCTGGTACTCAGGGCTCTATTGTTCCTCCATCAGGTCCTAACGGTCTTGTACACAGTGCTCTATTGTTCCTCCATCAGGTCCTAATGGTCTGGTACTCAGGACTCTATTATCCCTCCATCAGGTCCTAATGGTCTTGTACTCAGTGCTCTATTGTTCCTCCATCAGGTCCTAATGGTCTGGTACTCAGGGCTCTATTGTTCCTCCATCAGGTCCTAACGGTCTTGTACACAGTGCTCTATTGTTCTTCCATCAGGTCCTAATGGTCTGGTACTCAGGACTCTATTATCCCTCCATCAGGTCCTAATGGTCTGGTACTCAGTGCTCTATTGTTCCTCCATCAGGTCCTAATGGTCTGGTACTCAGTGCTCTATTGTTCCTCCATCAGGTCCTAATGGTCTTGTACTCAGTGCTCTATTGTTCCTCAATCAGGTCCTAATGGTCTGGTACTCAGTGCTCTATTGTTCCTCCATCATGTCCTAATGGTCTGGTACTCAGTGCTCTATTGTTCCTCCATCAGGTCCTAATGGTCTTGTACTCAGTGCTCTATTGTTCCTCGATCAGGTCCTAATGGTCTGGTACTCAGTGCTCTATTGTTCCTCCATCAGGTCCTAATGGTCTGGAACTCAGTGCTCTATTGACCCCCCATCAGGTCCTAATGGTCTGGTACTCAGGGCTCTATTGTCCCTCCGTCAGGTCCTAATGGTCTGGTACTCAGGGCTCTATTGTCTCTCCATCAGGTCCTAATGGTCTGGTACTAAGCGCTCTATTGTCCCTCTATCAGGTTCTAGTACTTAGGACTCTATTGTTTCTCTACCAGGTTCTAATGGTCTGGTACTCAGGGCTCTATTGTCCCTCCATCAGGTTCTAGTGGTCTGGTACTCAGGACACTATTGTTCCTCCATCAGGTCCTAATGGTCTGGTACTAAGCGCTCTATTGTTCCTCCATCATGTCCTAATGGTCTGGTACTCAGTGCTCTATTGTTCCTCCATCAGGTCCTAATGGTCTTGTACTCAGTGCTCTATTGTTCCTCGATCAGGTCCTAATGGTCTGGTACTCAGTGCTCTATTGTTCCTCCATCAGGTCCTAATGGTCTGGAACTCAGTGCTCTATTGACCCCCCATAAGGTCCTAATGGTCTGGTACTCAGGGCTCTATTGACCCCCCATCAGGTCCTAATGGTCTGGTACTCAGGGCTTTATTGTCCCTCCATCAGGTCCTAATGGTCTGGTACTCAGGGCTCTATTGTCCCTCCGTCAGGTCCTAATGGTCTGGGTACTCAGGGCTCTATTGTCCCTCCATCAGGTCCTAATGGTCTGGTACTAAGCGCTCTATTGTCCCTCCATCAGTTCCTAATGGTCTTGTACTCAGGGCTCTATTGTCTCTCCATCAGGTCCTAATGGTCTGGTACTCAGGGCTCTATTGTCCCTCCATCAGGTCCTAATGGTCTGGTACTAAGCGCTCTATTGTCCCTCCATCAGGTTCTAGTACTTAGGACTCTATTGTTTCTCTACCAGGTTCTAATGGTCTGGTACTCAGGGCTATATTGTCCCTCCATCAGGTTCTAGTGGTCTGGTACTCAGGACACTATTGTTCCTCCATCAGGTCCTAATGGTCTGGTACTCAGTGCTCTATTGTTCCTCCATCAGGTCCTAATGGTCTGGTACTCAGTGCTCTATTGTTCCTCCATCAGGTCCTAACGGTCTTGTACACAGTGCTCTATTGTTCCTCCATCAGGTCCTAATGGTCTGGTACTCAGGACTCTATTATCCCTCCATCAGGTCCTAATGGTCTTGTACTCAGTGCTCTATTGTTCCTCCATCAGGTCCTAATGGTCTGGTACTCAGGGCTCTATTGTTCCTCCATCAGGTCCTAACGGTCTTGTACACAGTGCTCTATTGTTCTTCCATCAGGTCCTAATGGTCTGGTACTCAGGACTCTATTATCCCTCCATCAGGTCCTAATGGTCTGGTACTCAGTGCTCTATTGTTCCTCCATCAGGTCCTAATGGTCTGGTACTCAGTGCTCTATTGTTCCTCCATCAGGTCCTAATGGTCTTGTACTCAGTGCTCTATTGTTCCTCAATCAGGTCCTAATGGTCTGGTACTCAGTGCTCTATTGTTCCTCCATCATGTCCTAATGGTCTGGTACTCAGTGCTCTATTGTTCCTCCATCAGGTCCTAATGGTCTGGTACTCAGGACTCTATTATCCCTCCATCAGGTCCTAATGGTCTTGTACTCAGTGCTCTATTGTTCCTCCATCAGGTCCTAATGGTCTGGTACTCAGGGCTCTATTGTTCCTCCATCAGGTCCTAACGGTCTTGTACACAGTGCTCTATTGTTCTTCCATCAGGTCCTAATGGTCTGGTACTCAGGACTCTATTATCCCTCCATCAGGTCCTAATGGTCTGGTACTCAGTGCTCTATTGTTCCTCCATCAGGTCCTAATGGTCTGGTACTCAGTGCTCTATTGTTCCTCCATCAGGTCCTAATGGTCTTGTACTCAGTGCTCTATTGTTCCTCAATCAGGTCCTAATGGTCTGGTACTCAGTGCTCTATTGTTCCTCCATCATGTCCTAATGGTCTGGTACTCAGTGCTCTATTGTTCCTCCATCAGGTCCTAATGGTCTTGTACTCAGTGCTCTATTGTTCCTCGATCAGGTCCTAATGGTCTGGTACTCAGTGCTCTATTGTTCCTCCATCAGGTCCTAATGGTCTGGAACTCAGTGCTCTATTGACCCCCCATCAGGTCCTAATGGTCTGGTACTCAGGGCTCTATTGTCCCTCCGTCAGGTCCTAATGGTCTGGTACTCAGGGCTCTATTGTCTCTCCATCAGGTCCTAATGGTCTGGTACTAAGCGCTCTATTGTCCCTCTATCAGGTTCTAGTACTTAGGACTCTATTGTTTCTCTACCAGGTTCTAATGGTCTGGTACTCAGGGCTCTATTGTCCCTCCATCAGGTTCTAGTGGTCTGGTACTCAGGACACTATTGTTCCTCCATCAGGTCCTAATGGTCTGGTACTAAGCGCTCTATTGTTCCTCCATCATGTCCTAATGGTCTGGTACTCAGTGCTCTATTGTTCCTCCATCAGGTCCTAATGGTCTTGTACTCAGTGCTCTATTGTTCCTCGATCAGGTCCTAATGGTCTGGTACTCAGTGCTCTATTGTTCCTCCATCAGGTCCTAATGGTCTGGAACTCAGTGCTCTATTGACCCCCCATAAGGTCCTAATGGTCTGGTACTCAGGGCTCTATTGACCCCCCATCAGGTCCTAATGGTCTGGTACTCAGGGCTTTATTGTCCCTCCATCAGGTCCTAATGGTCTGGTACTCAGGGCTCTATTGTCCCTCCGTCAGGTCCTAATGGTCTGGGTACTCAGGGCTCTATTGTCCCTCCATCAGGTCCTAATGGTCTGGTACTCAGGGCTCTATTGTCCCTCCGTCAGGTCCTAATGGTCTGGTACTCAGTGCTCTATTTTCCCTCCATCAGGTCCTAATGGTCTGGTACTAAGCGCTCTATTGTCCCTCCATCAGTTCCTAATGGTCTTGTACTCAGGGCTCTATTGTCTCTCCATCAGGTCCTAATGGTCTGGTACTCAGGGCTCTATTGTCCCTCCATCAGGTCCTAATGGTCTGGTACTAAGCGCTCTATTGTCCCTCCATCAGGTTCTAGTACTTAGGACTCTATTGTTTCTCTACCAGGTTCTAATGGTCTGGTACTCAGGGCTATATTGTCCCTCCATCAGGTTCTAGTGGTCTGGTACTCAGGACACTATTGTTCCTCCATCAGGTCCTAATGGTCTGGTACTCAGTGCTCTATTGTTCCTCCATCAGGTCCTAATGGTCTGGTACTCAGTGCTCTATTGTTCCTCCATCGGGTCCTAATGGTCTTGTACTCTGTGCTCTATTGTTCCTCCATCAGGTCCTAATGGTCTGGTACTCAGGGCTCTATTGTTCCTCCATCAGGTCCTAACGGTCTTGTACACAGTGCTCTATTGTTCCTCCATCAGGTCCTAATGGTCTGGTACTCAGGGCTCTATTGTCTCTCCATCAGGTCCTAATGGTCTGGTACTCAGGGCTCTATTGTCCCTCCATCAGGTCCTAATGGTCTGGTACTAAGCGCTCTATTGTCCCTCCATCAGGTTCTAGTACTTAGGACTCTATTGTTTCTCTACCAGGTTCTAATGGTCTGGTACTCAGGGCTCTATTGTCCCTCCATCAGGTTCTAGTGGTCTGGTACTCAGGACACTATTGTTCCTCCATCAGGTCCTAATTGTCTGGTACTCAGTGCTCTATTGTTCCTCCATCGGGTCCTAATGGTCTTGTACTCTGTGCTCTATTGTTCCTCCATCAGGTCCTAATGGTCTGGTACTCAGGGCTCTATTGTTCCTCCATCAGGTCCTAACGGTCTTGTACACAGTGCTCTATTGTTCCTCCATCAGGTCCTAATGGTCTGGTACTCAGGACTCTATTATCCCTCCATCAGGTCCTAATGGTCTTGTACTCAGTGCTCTATTGTTCCTCCATCAGGTCCTAATGGTCTGGTACTCAGGGCTCTATTGTTCCTCCATCAGGTCCTAACGGTCTTGTACACAGTGCTCTATTGTTCTTCCATCAGGTCCTAATGGTCTGGTACTCAGGACTCTATTATCCCTCCATCAGGTCCTAATGGTCTGGTACTCAGTGCTCTATTGTTCCTCCATCAGGTCCTAATGGTCTGGTACTCAGTGCTCTATTGTTCCTCCATCAGGTCCTAATGGTCTTGTACTCAGTGCTCTATTGTTCCTCAATCAGGTCCTAATGGTCTGGTACTCAGTGCTCTATTGTTCCTCCATCATGTCCTAATGGTCTGGTACTCAGTGCTCTATTGTTCCTCCATCAGGTCCTAATGGTCTTGTACTCAGTGCTCTATTGTTCGTCGATCAGGTCCTAATGGTCTGGTACTCAGTGCTCTATTGTTCCTCCATCAGGTCCTAATGGTCTGGAACTCAGTGCTCTATTGACCCCCCATCAGGTCCTAATGGTCTGGTACTCAGGGCTCTATTGTCCCTCCGTCAGGTCCTAATGGTCTGGTACTCAGGGCTCTATTGTCTCTCCATCAGGTCCTAATGGTCTGGTACTAAGCGCTCTATTGTCCCTCTATCAGGTTCTAGTACTTAGGACTCTATTGTTTCTCTACCAGGTTCTAATGGTCTGGTACTCAGGGCTCTATTGTCCCTCCATCAGGTTCTAGTGGTCTGGTACTCAGGACACTATTGTTCCTCCATCAGGTCCTAATGGTCTGGTACTAAGCGCTCTATTGTTCCTCCATCATGTCCTAATGGTCTGGTACTCAGTGCTCTATTGTTCCTCCATCAGGTCCTAATGGTCTTGTACTCAGTGCTCTATTGTTCCTCGATCAGGTCCTAATGGTCTGGTACTCAGTGCTCTATTGTTCCTCCATCAGGTCCTAATGGTCTGGAACTCAGTGCTCTATTGACCCCCCATAAGGTCCTAATGGTCTGGTACTCAGGGCTCTATTGTCCCTCCGTCAGGTCCTAATGGTCTGGTACTTAGGACTCTATTGTTTCTCTACCAGGTTCTAATGGTCTGGTACTCAGGGCTCTATTGTCCCTCCATCAGGTTCTAGTGGTCTGGTACTCAGGACACTATTGTTCCTCCATCAGGTCCTAATGGTCTGGTAGTCAGGGCTCTATTCTCTCTCCATCAGGTCCAAATGGTCTGGTACTCAGGGCTCTTTTGTCCCTCCATCAGGTCCTAATGGTCTGGTACTAAGCGCTCTATTGTCCCTCCATCAGGTTCTAGTACTTAGGACTCTATTGTTTCTCTACCAGGTTCAAATGGTCTGGTACTCAGGGCTCTCTTGTCCCTCCATCAGGTTCTAATGGTCTGGTACTCAGGACTCTATTATCCCTCCATCAGGTCCTAATGGTCTGGTACTCAGTGCTCTATTGACCCCCCCATCAGGTCCTAATGGCCTGGTACTCAGGGCTCTATTGTCCCTCTGTCAGGCCCTAATGGTCTGGTATTCAGTGCTGTATTGTTCCTCCATCAGGTCCTAATGGTCTGGTACTCAGTGCTCTATTGTTCCTCCATCAGGTCCTAATGGTCTGGAACTCAGTGCTCTATTGACCCCCCAACAGGTCCTAATGGTCTGGTACTCAGGGCTCTATTGTCCCTCCGTCAGGTCCTAATGGCCTGGTACTCAGTGCTCTATTGTTCCTCCATCAGGTCCTAATGGTCTGGTACTCAGTGCTCTATTGTTCCTCCATCAGGTCCTAATGGTCTGGTACTCAGGGCTCTATTGTCCCTCCATCAGGTCCTAATGGTCTGCGACTCAGGGCTCTATTGTCCCTCCGTCAGGTCCTAATGGTCTGGTACTCAGTGCTCTATTTTCCCTCCATCAGGTCCTAATGGTCTGGTACTCAGGGCTTTATTGTCCCTCCATCAGGTCCTAATGGTCTGGTACTCAGGGCTCTATTGTCTCTCCATCAGGTTCTAGTGGTCTGGTACTCAGGACACTATTGTTCCTCCATCAGGTCCTAATGGTCTGGTACTCAGTGCTCTATTGTTCCTCCATCAGGTCCTAATGGTCTGGTACTCAGTGCTCTATTGTTCCTCCATCGGGTCCTAATGGTCTTGTACTCTGTGCTCTATTGTTCCTCCATCGGGTCCTAATGGTCTGGTACTCAGGGCTCTATTGTTCCTCCATCAGGTCCTAACGGTCTTGTACACAGTGCTCTATTGTTCCTCCATCAGGTCCTAATGGTCTGGTACTCAGGGCTCTATTGTCTCTCCATCAGGTCCTAATGGTCTGGTACTCAGGGCTCTATTGTCCCTCCATCAGGTTCTAGTACTTAGGACTCTATTGTTTCTCTACCAGGTTCTAATGGTCTGGTACTCAGGGCTCTATTGTCCCTCCATCAGGTTCTAGTGGTCTGGTACTCAGGACACTATTGTTCCACCATCAGGTCCTAATTGTCTGGTACTCAGTGCTCTATTGTTCCTCCATCGGGTCCTAATGGTCTTGTACTCTGTGCTCTATTGTTCCTCCATCAGGTCCTAATGGTCTGGTACTCAGGGCTCTATTGTTCCTCCATCAGGTCCTAACGGTCTTGTACACAGTGCTCTATTGTTCCTCCATCAGGTCCTAATGGTCTGGTACTCAGGACTCTATTGTTCCTCCATCGGGTCCTAATGGTCTTGTACTCTGTGCTCTATTGTTCCTCCATCAGGTCCTAATGGTCTGGTACTCAGGGCTCTATTGTTCCTCCATCAGGTCCTAACGGTCTTGTACACAGTGCTCTATTGTTCCTCCATCAGGTCCTAATGGTCTGGTACTCAGGACTCTATTATCCCTCCATCAGGTCCTAATGGTCTTGTACTCAGTGCTCTATTGTTCCTCCATCAGGTCCTAATGGTCTGGTACTCAGGGCTCTATTGTTCCTCCATCAGGTCCTAACGGTCTTGTACACAGTGCTCTATTGTTCTTCCATCAGGTCCTAATGGTCTGGTACTCAGGACTCTATTATCCCTCCATCAGGTCCTAATGGTCTGGTACTCAGTGCTCTATTGTTCCTCCATCAGGTCCTAATGGTCTGGTACTCAGTGCTCTATTGTTCCTCCATCAGGTCCTAATGGTCTTGTACTCAGTGCTCTATTGTTCCTCAATCAGGTCCTAATGGTCTGGTACTCAGTGCTCTATTGTTCCTCCATCATGTCCTAATGGTCTGGTACTCAGTGCTCTATTGTTCCTCCATCAGGTCCTAATGGTCTTGTACTCAGTGCTCTATTGTTCCTCGATCAGGTCCTAATGGTCTGGTACTCAGTGCTCTATTGTTCCTCCATCAGGTCCTAATGGTCTGGAACTCAGTGCTCTATTGACCCCCCATCAGGTCCTAATGGTCTGGTACTCAGGGCTCTATTGTCCCTCCGTCAGGTCCTAATGGTCTGGTACTCAGGGCTCTATTGTCTCTCCATCAGGTCCTAATGGTCTGGTACTAAGCGCTCTATTGTCCCTCTATCAGGTTCTAGTACTTAGGACTCTATTGTTTCTCTACCAGGTTCTAATGGTCTGGTACTCAGGGCTCTATTGTCCCTCCATCAGGTTCTAGTGGTCTGGTACTCAGGACACTATTGTTCCTCCATCAGGTCCTAATGGTCTGGTACTAAGCGCTCTATTGTTCCTCCATCATGTCCTAATGGTCTGGTACTCAGTGCTCTATTGTTCCTCCATCAGGTCCTAATGGTCTTGTACTCAGTGCTCTATTGTTCCTCGATCAGGTCCTAATGGTCTGGTACTCAGTGCTCTATTGTTCCTCCATCAGGTCCTAATGGTCTGGAACTCAGTGCTCTATTGTTCCTCCATCAGGTCCTAACGGTCTTGTACACAGTGCTCTATTGTTCTTCCATCAGGTCCTAATGGTCTGGTACTCAGGACTCTATTATCCCTCCATCAGGTCCTAATGGTCTGGTACTCAATGCTCTATTGTTCCTCCATCAGGTCCTAATGGTCTGGTACTCAGTGCTCTATTGTTCCTCCATCAGGTCCTAATGGTCTTGTACTCAGTGCTCTATTGTTCCTCAATCAGGTCCTAATGGTCTGGTACTCAGTGCTCTATTGTTCCTCCATCATGTCCTAATGGTCTGGTACTCAGTGCTCTATTGTTCCTCCATCAGGTCCTAATGGTCTTGTACTCAGTGCTCTATTGTTCGTCGATCAGGTCCTAATGGTCTGGTACTCAGTGCTCTATTGTTCCTCCATCAGGTCCTAATGGTCTGGAACTCAGTGCTCTATTGACCCCCCATCAGGTCCTAATGGTCTGGTACTCAGGGCTCTATTGTCCCTCCGTCAGGTCCTAATGGTCTGGTACTCAGGGCTCTATTGTCTCTCCATCAGGTCCTAATGGTCTGGTACTAAGCGCTCTATTGTCCCTCTATCAGGTTCTAGTACTTAGGACTCTATTGTTTCTCTACCAGGTTCTAATGGTCTGGTACTCAGGGCTCTATTGTCCCTCCATCAGGTTCTAGTGGTCTGGTACTCAGGACACTATTGTTCCTCCATCAGGTCCTAATGGTCTGGTACTAAGCGCTCTATTGTTCCTCCATCATGTCCTAATGGTCTGGTACTCAGTGCTCTATTGTTCCTCCATCAGGTCCTAATGGTCTTGTACTCAGTGCTCTATTGTTCCTCGATCAGGTCCTAATGGTCTGGTACTCAGTGCTCTATTGTTCCTCCATCAGGTCCTAATGGTCTGGAACTCAGTGCTCTATTGACCCCCCATAAGGTCCTAATGGTCTGGTACTCAGGGCTCTATTGTCCCTCCGTCAGGTCCTAATGGTCTGGTACTTAGGACTCTATTGTTTCTCTACCAGGTTCTAATGGTCTGGTACTCAGGGCTCTATTGTCCCTCCATCAGGTTCTAGTGGTCTGGTACTCAGGACACTATTGTTCCTCCATCAGGTCCTAATGGTCTGGTAGTCAGGGCTCTATTCTCTCTCCATCAGGTCCAAATGGTCTGGTACTCAGGGCTCTTTTGTCCCTCCATCAGGTCCTAATGGTCTGGTACTAAGCGCTCTATTGTCCCTCCATCAGGTTCTAGTACTTAGGACTCTATTGTTTCTCTACCAGGTTCAAATGGTCTGGTACTCAGGGCTCTCTTGTCCCTCCATCAGGTTCTAATGGTCTGGTACTCAGGACTCTATTATCCCTCCATCAGGTCCTAATGGTCTGGTACTCAGTGCTCTATTGACCCCCCCATCAGGTCCTAATGGCCTGGTACTCAGGGCTCTATTGTCCCTCTGTCAGGCCCTAATGGTCTGGTATTCAGTGCTGTATTGTTCCTCCATCAGGTCCTAATGGTCTGGTACTCAGTGCTCTATTGTTCCTCCATCAGGTCCTAATGGTCTGGAACTCAGTGCTCTATTGACCCCCCAACAGGTCCTAATGGTCTGGTACTCAGGGCTCTATTGTCCCTCCGTCAGGTCCTAATGGCCTGGTACTCAGTGCTCTATTGTTCCTCCATCAGGTCCTAATGGTCTGGTACTCAGTGCTCTATTGTTCCTCCATCAGGTCCTAATGGTCTGGTACTCAGGGCTCTATTGTCCCTCCATCAGGTCCTAATGGTCTGCGACTCAGGGCTCTATTGTCCCTCCGTCAGGTCCTAATGGTCTGGTACTCAGTGCTCTATTTTCCCTCCATCAGGTCCTAATGGTCTGGTACTCAGGGCTTTATTGTCCCTCCATCAGGTCCTAATGGTCTGGTACTCAGGGCTCTATTGTCTCTCCATCAGGTTCTAGTGGTCTGGTACTCAGGACACTATTGTTCCTCCATCAGGTCCTAATGGTCTGGTACTCAGTGCTCTATTGTTCCTCCATCAGGTCCTAATGGTCTGGTACTCAGTGCTCTATTGTTCCTCCATCGGGTCCTAATGGTCTTGTACTCTGTGCTCTATTGTTCCTCCATCGGGTCCTAATGGTCTGGTACTCAGGGCTCTATTGTTCCTCCATCAGGTCCTAACGGTCTTGTACACAGTGCTCTATTGTTCCTCCATCAGGTCCTAATGGTCTGGTACTCAGGGCTCTATTGTCTCTCCATCAGGTCCTAATGGTCTGGTACTCAGGGCTCTATTGTCCCTCCATCAGGTTCTAGTACTTAGGACTCTATTGTTTCTCTACCAGGTTCTAATGGTCTGGTACTCAGGGCTCTATTGTCCCTCCATCAGGTTCTAGTGGTCTGGTACTCAGGACACTATTGTTCCACCATCAGGTCCTAATTGTCTGGTACTCAGTGCTCTATTGTTCCTCCATCGGGTCCTAATGGTCTTGTACTCTGTGCTCTATTGTTCCTCCATCAGGTCCTAATGGTCTGGTACTCAGGGCTCTATTGTTCCTCCATCAGGTCCTAACGGTCTTGTACACAGTGCTCTATTGTTCCTCCATCAGGTCCTAATGGTCTGGTACTCAGGACTCTATTATCCCTCCATCAGGTCCTAATGGTCTTGTACTCAGTGCTCTATTGTTCCTCCATCAGGTCCTAATGGTCTGGTACTCAGGGCTCTATTGTTCCTCCATCAGGTCCTAACGGTCTTGTACACAGTGCTCTATTGTTCTTCCATCAGGTCCTAATGGTCTGGTACTCAGGACTCTATTATCCCTCCATCAGGTCCTAATGGTCTGGTACTCAGTGCTCTATTGTTCCTCCATCAGGTCCTAATGGTCTGGTACTCAGTGCTCTATTGTTCCTCCATCAGGTCCTAATGGTCTTGTACTCAGTGCTCTATTGTTCCTCAATCAGGTCCTAATGGTCTGGTACTCAGTGCTCTATTGTTCCTCCATCATGTCCTAATGGTCTGGTACTCAGTGCTCTATTGTTCCTCCATCAGGTCCTAATGGTCTTGTACTCAGTGCTCTATTGTTCCTCGATCAGGTCCTAATGGTCTGGTACTCAGTGCTCTATTGTTCCTCCATCAGGTCCTAATGGTCTGGAACTCAGTGCTCTATTGACCCCCCATCAGGTCCTAATGGTCTGGTACTCAGGGCTCTATTGTCCCTCCGTCAGGTCCTAATGGTCTGGTACTCAGGGCTCTATTGTCTCTCCATCAGGTCCTAATGGTCTGGTACTAAGCGCTCTATTGTCCCTCTATCAGGTTCTAGTACTTAGGACTCTATTGTTTCTCTACCAGGTTCTAATGGTCTGGTACTCAGGGCTCTATTGTCCCTCCATCAGGTTCTAGTGGTCTGGTACTCAGGACACTATTGTTCCTCCATCAGGTCCTAATGGTCTGGTACTAAGCGCTCTATTGTTCCTCCATCATGTCCTAATGGTCTGGTACTCAGTGCTCTATTGTTCCTCCATCAGGTCCTAATGGTCTTGTACTCAGTGCTCTATTGTTCCTCGATCAGGTCCTAATGGTCTGGTACTCAGTGCTCTATTGTTCCTCCATCAGGTCCTAATGGTCTGGAACTCAGTGCTCTATTGACCCCCCATCAGGTCCTAATGGTCTGGTACTCAGGGCTCTATTGTCCCTCCGTCAGGTCCTAATGGTCTGGTACTTAGGACTCTATTGTTTCTCTACCAGGTTCTAATGGTCTGGTACTCAGGGCTCTATTGTCCCTCCATCAGGTTCTAGTGGTCTGGTACTCAGGACACTATTGTTCCTCCATCAGGTCCTAATGGTCTGGTACTCAGGGCTCTATTCTCTCTCCATCAGGTCCAAATGGTCTGGTACTCAGGGCTCTATTGTCCCTCCATCAGGTCCTAATGGTCTGGTACTAAGCGCTCTATTGTCCCTCCATCAGGTTCTAGTACTTAGGACTCTATTGTTTCTCTACCAGGTTCAAATGGTCTGGTACTCAGGGCTCTCTTGTCCCTCCATCAGGTTCTAATGGTCTGGTACTCAGGACTCTATTATCCCTCCATCAGGTCCTAATGGTCTGGTACTCAGTGCTCTATTGACCCCCCCATCAGGTCCTAATGGCCTGGTACTCAGGGCTCTATTGTCCCTCTGTCAGGCCCTAATGGTCTGGTATTCAGTGCTGTATTATTCCTCCATCAGGTCCTAATGGTCTGGTACTCAGTGCTCTATTGTTCCTCCATCAGGTCCTAATGGTCTGGAACTCAGTGCTCTATTGACCCCCCAACAGGTCCTAATGGTCTGGTACTCAGGGCTCTATTGTCCCTCCGTCAGGTCCTAATGGCCTGGTACTCAGTGCTCTATTGTTCCTCCATCAGGTCCTACTGGTCTGGTACTCAGTACTCTATTGTTCCTCCATCAGGTCCTAATGGTCTGGTACTCAGGGCTCTATTGTCCCTCCATCAGGTCCTAATGGTCTGCGACTCAGGGCTCTATTGTCCCTCCGTCAGGTCCTAATGGTCTGGTACTCAGTGCTCTATTTTCCCTCCACCAGGTCCTAATGGTCTGGTACTCAGGGCTTTATTGTCCCTCCATCAGGTCCTAATGGTCTGGTACTCAGGGCTCTATTGTCTCTCCATCAGGTTCTAGTGGTCTGGTACTCAGGACACTATTGTTCCTCCATCAGGTCCTAATGGTCTGGTACTCAGTGCTCTATTGTTCCTCCATCAGGTCCTAATGGTCTGGTACTCAGTGCTCTATTGTTCCTCCATCGGGTCCTAATGGTCTTGTACTCTGTGCTCTATTGTTCCTCCATCGGGTCCTAATGGTCTGGTACTCAGGGCTCTATTGTTCCTCCATCAGGTCCTAACGGTCTTGTACACAGTGCTCTATTGTTCCTCCATCAGGTCCTAATGGTCTGGTACTCAGGGCTCTATTGTCTCTCCATCAGGTCCTAATCGTCTGGTACTCAGGGCTCTATTGTCCCTCCATCAGGTCCTAATGGTCTGGTACTAAGCGCTCTATTGTCCCTCCATCAGGTTCTAGTACTTAGGACTCTATTGTTTCTCTACCAGGTTCTAATGGTCTGGTACTCAGGGCTCTATTGTCCCTCCATCAGGTTCTAGTGGTCTGGTACTCAGGACACTATTGTTCCTCCATCAGGTCCTAATTGTCTGGTACTCAGTGCTCTATTGTTCCTCCATCGGGTCCTAATGGTCTTGTACTCTGTGCTCTATTGTTCCTCCATCAGGTCCTAATGGTCTGGTACTCAGGGCTCTATTGTTCCTCCATCAGGTCCTAACGGTCTTGTACACAGTGCTCTATTGTTCCTCCATCAGGTCCTAATGGTCTGGTACTCAGGACTCTATTATCCCTCCATCAGGTCCTAATGGTCTTGTACTCAGTGATCTATTGTTCCTCCATCAGGTCCTAATGGTCTGGTACTCAGGGCTCTATTGTTCCTCCATCAGGTCCTAACGGTCTTGTACACAGTGCTCTATTGTTCTTCCATCAGGTCCTAATGGTCTGGTACTCAGTGCTCTATTGTTCCTCCATCATGTCCTAATGGTCTGGTACTCAGTGCTCTATTGTTCCTCCATCAGGTCCTAATGGTCTTGTACTCAGTGCTCTATTGTTCCTCGATCAGGTCCTAATGGTCTGGTACTCAGTGCTCTATTGTTCCTCCATCAGGTCCTAATGGTCTGGAACTCAGTGCTCTATTGACCCCCCATCAGGTCCTAATGGTCTGGTACTCAGGGCTCTATTGTCCCTCCGTCAGGTCCTAATGGTCTGGTACTCAGGGCTCTATTGTCTCTCCATCAGGTCCTAATGGTCTGGTACTAAGCGCTCTATTGTCCCTCTATCAGGTTCTAGTACTTAGGACTCTATTGTTTCTCTACCAGGTTCTAATGGTCTGGTACTCAGGGCTCTATTGTCCCTCCATCAGGTTCTAGTGGTCTGGTAATCAGGACACTATTGTTCCTCCATCAGGTCCTAATGGTCTGGTACTCAGGGCTCTATTGTCTCTCCATCAGGTCCTAATGGTCTGGTACTAAGCGCTCTATTGTCCCTCCATCAGGTTCTAGTACTTAGGACTCTATTGTTTCTCTACCAGGTTCAAATGGTCTGGTACTCAGGGCTCTATTGTCCCTCCATCAGGTTCTAATGGTCTGGTACTCAGGACTCTATTATCCCTCCATCAAGTCCTAATGGTCTGGTACTCAGTGCTCTATTGACCCCCCCATCAGGTCCTAATGGCCTGGTACTCAGGGCTCTATTGTCCCTCTGTCAGGTCCTAATGGTCTGGTATTCAGTGCTGTATTGTTCCTCCATCAGGTCCTAATGGTCTGGTACTCAGTGCTCTATTGTTCCTCCATCAGGTCCTAATGGACTGGAACTCAGTGCTCTATTGACCCCCCAACAGGTCCTAATGGTCTGGTACTCAGGGCTCTATTGTCCCTCCGTCAGGTCCTAATGGCCTGGTACTCAGTGCTCTATTGTTCCTCCATCAGGTCCTACTGGTCTGGTACTCAGTGCTCTATTGTTCCTCCATCAGGTCCTAATGGTCTGGTACTCAGGGCTCTATTGTCCCTCCATCAGGTCCTAATGGTCTGCGACTCAGGGCTCTATTGTCCCTCCGTCAGGTCCTAATGGTCTGGTACTCAGTGCTCTATTTTCCCTCCACCAGGTCCTAATGGTCTGGTACTCAGGGCTTTATTGTCCCTCCATCAGGTCCTAATGGTCTGGTACTCAGGGCTCTATTGTCTCTCCATCAGGTTCTAGTGGTCTGGTACTCAGGACACTATTGTTCCTCCATCAGGTCCTAATGGTCTGGTACTCAGTGCTCTATTGTTCCTCCATCAGGTCCTAATGGTCTGGTACTCAGTGCTCTATTGTTCCTCCATCGGGTCCTAATGGTCTTGTACTCTGTGCTCTATTGTTCCTCCATCGGGTCCTAATGGTCTGGTACTCAGGGCTCTATTGTTCCTCCATCAGGTCCTAACGGTCTTGTACACAGTGCTCTATTGTTCCTCCATCAGGTCCTAATGGTCTGGTACTCAGGGCTCTATTGTCTCTCCATCAGGTCCTAATCGTCTGGTACTCAGGGCTCTATTGTCCCTCCATCAGGTCCTAATGGTCTGGTACTAAGCGCTCTATTGTCCCTCCATCAGGTTCTAGTACTTAGGACTCTATTGTTTCTCTACCAGGTTCTAATGGTCTGGTTCTCAGGGCTCTATTGTCCCTCCATCAGGTTCTAGTGGTCTGGTACTCAGGACACTATTGTTCCTCCATCAGGTCCTAATTGTCTGGTACTCAGTGCTCTATTGTTCCTCCATCGGGTCCTAATGGTCTTGTACTCTGTGCTCTATTGTTCCTCCATCAGGTCCTAATGGTCTGGTACTCAGGGCTCTATTGTTCCTCCATCAGGTCCTAACGGTCTTGTACACAGTGCTCTATTGTTCCTCCACCAGGTCCTAATGGTCTGGTACTCAGGACTCTATTATCCCTCCATCAGGTCCTAATGGTCTTGTACTCAGTGATCTATTGTTCCTCCATCAGGTCCTAATGGTCTGGTACTCAGGGCTCTATTGTTCCTCCATCAGGTCCTAACGGTCTTGTACACAGTGCTCTATTGTTCTTCCATCAGGTCCTAATGGTCTGGTACTCAGGACTCTATTATCCCTCCATCAGGTCCTAATGGTCTGGTACTCAGTGCTCTATTGTTCCTCCATCAGGTCCTAATGGTCTGGTACTCAGTGCTCTATTGTTCCTCCATCAGGTCCTAATGGTCTTGTACTCAGTGCTCTATTGTTCCTCAATCAGGTCCTAATGGTCTGGTACTCAGTGCTCTATTGTTCCTCCATCATGTCCTAATGGTCTGGTACTCAGTGCTCTATTGTTCCTCCATCAGGTCCTAATGGTCTTGTACTCAGTGCTCTATTGTTCCTCGATCAGGTCCTAATGGTCTGGTACTCAGTGCTCTATTGTTCCTCCATCAGGTCCTAATGGTCTGGAACTCAGTGCTCTATTGACCCCCCATCAGGTCCTAATGGTCTGGTACTCAGGGCTCTATTGTCCCTCCGTCAGGTCCTAATGGTCTGGTACTCAGGGCTCTATTGTCTCTCCATCAGGTCCTAATGGTCTGGTACTAAGCGCTCTATTGTCCCTCTATCAGGTTCTAGTACTTAGGACTCTATTGTTTCTCTACCAGGTTCTAATGGTCTGGTACTCAGGGCTCTATTGTCCCTCCATCAGGTTCTAGTGGTCTGGTAATCAGGACACTATTGTTCCTCCATCAGGTCCTAATGGTCTGGTACTCAGGGCTCTATTGTCTCTCCATCAGGTCCTAATGGTCTGGTACTAAGCGCTCTATTGTCCCTCCATCAGGTTCTAGTACTTAGGACTCTATTGTTTCTCTACCAGGTTCAAATGGTCTGGTACTCAGGGCTCTATTGTCCCTCCATCAGGTTCTAATGGTCTGGTACTCAGGACTCTATTATCCCTCCATCAAGTCCTAATGGTCTGGTACTCAGTGCTCTATTGACCCCCCCATCAGGTCCTAATGGCCTGGTACTCAGGGCTCTATTGTCCCTCTGTCAGGTCCTAATGGTCTGGTATTCAGTGCTGTATTGTTCCTCCATCAGGTCCTAATGGTCTGGTACTCAGTGCTCTATTGTTCCTCCATCAGGTCCTAATGGTCTGGAACTCAGTGCTCTATTGACCCCCCATCAGGTCCTAATGGTCTGGTACTCAGGGCTCTATTGTCCCTCCGTCAGGTCCTAATGGTCTGGTACTCAGTGCTCTATTGTTCCTCCATCAGGTCCTAATGGTCTGGTACTCAGTGCTCTATTTTCCCTCCATCAGGTCCTAATGGTCTGGTACTCAGGGTTTTATTGTCCCTCCATCAGGTCCTAATGGTCTGGTACTCAGGGCTCTATTGTCTCTCCATCAGGTCCTAATGGTCTGGTACTCAGGGCTCTTTTGTCCCTCCATCAGGTCCTAATGGTCTGGTACTAAGCGCTCTATTGTCCCTCCATCAGGTTCTAGTACTTAGGACGCTATTGTTTCTCTACCAGGTTCTAATGGTCTGGTACTCAGGGCTCTATTGTCCCTCCATCAGGTTCTAGTGGTCTGGTACTCAGGACACTATTGTTCCTCCATCAGGTCCTAATGGTCTGGTACTCAGTGCTCTATTGTTCCTCCATCAGGTCCTAATGGTCTGGTACTCAGTGCTCTATTGTTCCTCCATCGGGTCCTAATGGTCTTGTACTCTGTGCTCTAGTGTTCCTCCATCAGGTCCTAATGGTCTGGTACTCAGGGCTCTATTGTTCCTCCATCAGGTCCTAACGGTCTTGTACACAGTGCTCTATTGTTCCTCCATCAGGTCCTAATGGTCTGGTACTCAGGACTCTATTATCCTTCCATCAGGTCCTAATGGTCTTGTACTCAGTGCTCTATTGTTCCTCCATCAGGTCCTAATGGTCTGGTACTCAGTGCTCTATTGTTCCTCCATCAGGTCCTAATGGTCTTGTACTCAGTGCTCTATTGTTCCTCCATCAGGTCCCAATGGTCTGGTGCTCAGTGCTCTATTGTTCCTCCATCAGGTCCTAATGGTCTGGTACTCAGTGCGCTATTGTTCCTCCATCAGGTCCTAATGGTCTGGTACTCAGTGCTCTATTGTTCCTCCATCAGGTCCTAATGGTCTTGTACTCAGTGCTCTATTGTTCCTCCATCAGGTCCTAATGGTCTGGTACTCAGTGCTCTATTGTTCCTCCATCAGGTCCTAATGGTCTGGTACTCAGTGCTCTATTGACCCCCCATCAGGTCCTAATGGTCTGGTACTCAGGGCTCTATTGTCCCTCCGTCAGGTCCTAATGGTCTGGTACTCAGTGCTCTATTGTTCCTCCATCAGGTCCTAATGGTCTGGTACTCAGGGCTCTATTGTTCCTCCATCAGGTCCTAATGGCCTGGTACTCAGGGCTCTATTGTCCCTCCATCAGGTCCTAATGGTCTGGTACTCAGGGCTCTATTGTCCCTCCGTCAGGACCTAATGGTCTGGTACTAAGTGCTCTATTTGCCCTCCATCAGGTCCTAATGGTCTGGTACTCAGGGCTTTATTGTCCCTCCATCAGGTCCTAATGGTCTGGTACTCAGGGCTCTATTGTTCCTCCATCAGGTCCTAATGGTCTGGTACTCAGTGCTCTATTGTTCCTCCATCAGGTCCTAATGGTCTGGTACTCAGTGCTCTATTGACCCTCCATCAGGTCCTAATGGTCTGGTACTCAGGGCTCTATTGTCTCTCCATCAGGTCCTAATGGTCTGGTACTCAGTGCTCTATTGACCCCCCATCAGGTCCTAATGGTCTGGTACTCAGGGCTCTATTGTCCCTCCGTCAGGTCCTAATGGTCTGGTACTCAGTGCTCTATTGTTCCTCCATCAGGTCCTAATGGTCTGGTACTCAGTGCTCTATTGACCCTCCATCAGGTCCTAATGGTCTGGTACTCAGGGCTTTATTGTCCCTCCATCAGGTCCTAATGGTCTGGTACTCAGGGCTCTATTGTCTCTCCATCAGGTCCTAATGGTCTGGTACTCAGGGCTCTTTTGTCCCTCCATCAGGTCCTAATGGTCTGGTACTAAGCGCTCTATTGTCCCTCCATCAGGTTCTAGTACTTAGGACGCTATTGTTTCTCTACCAGGTTCTAATGGTCTGGTACTCAGGGCTCTATTGTCCCTCCATCATGTTCTAGTGGTCTGGTACTCAGGACACTATTGTTCCTCCATCAGGTCCTAATGGTCTGGTACTCAGTGCTCTATTGTTCCTCCATCAGGTCCTAATGGTCTGGTACTCAGTGCTCTATTGTTCCTCCATCGGGTCCTAATGGTCTTGTACTCTGTGCTCTAGTGTTCCTCCATCAGGTCCTAATGGTCTGGTACTCAGGGCTCTATTGTTCCTCCATCAGGTCCTAACGGTCTTGTACACAGTGCTCTATTGTTCCTCCATCAGGTCCTAATGGTCTGGTACTCAGGACTCTATTATCCTTCCATCAGGTCCTAATGGTCTTGTACTCAGTGCACTATTGTTCCTCCATCAGGTCCTAATGGTCTGGTACTCAGTGCTCTATTGTTCCTCCATCAGGTCCTAATGGTCTTGTACTCAGTGCTCTATTGTTCCTCCATCAGGTCCCAATGGTCTGGTGCTCAGTGCTCTATTGTTCCTCCATCAGGTCCTAATGGTCTGGTATTCAGTGCGCTATTGTTCCTCCATCAGGTCCTAATGGTCTGGTACTCAGTGCTCTATTGCTCCTCCATCAGGTCCTAATGGTCTTGTACTCAGTGCTCTATTGTTCCTCCATCAGGTCCTAATGGTCTGGTACTCAGTGCTCTATTGTTCCTCCATCAGGTCCTAATGGTCTGGTACTCAGTGCTCTATTGACCCCCCATCAGGTCCTAATGGTCTGGTACTCAGGGCTCTATTGTCCCTCCGTCAGGTCCTAATGGTCTGGTACTCAGTGCTCTATTGTTCCTCCATCAGGTCCTAATGGTCTGGTACTCAGGGCTCTATTGTTCCTCCATCAGGTCCTAATGGCCTGGTACTCAGGGCTCTATTGTCCCTCCATCAGGTCCTAATGGTCTGGTACTCAGGGCTCTATTGTCCCTCCGTCAGGACCTAATGGTCTGGTACTAAGTGCTCTATTTGCCCTCCATCAGGTCTTAATGGTCTGGTACTCAGGACTCTATTATCCTTCCATCAGGTCCTAATGGTCTTGTACTCAGTGCTCTATTGTTCCTCCATCAGGTCCTAATGGTCTGGTACTCAGTGCTCTATTGTTCCTCCATCAGGTCCTAATGGTCTTGTACTCTGTGCTGTATTGGTCCTCCATCAGGTCCTAATGGTCTGGTACTCAGGGCTCTATTGTTCCTCCATCAGGTCCTAACAGTCTTGTACACAGTGCTCTATTGTTCCTCCATCAGGTCCTAACGGTCTGGTACTCAGGACTCTATTATCCTTCCATCAGGTCCTAATGGTCTTGTACTCAGTGCTCTATTGTTCCTCCATCAGGTCCTAATGGGCTGGTACTCAGTGCTCTATTGTTCCTCCATCAGGTCCTAATGGTCTTGTACTCAGTGCTCTATTGTTCCTCAATCAGGTCCTAATGGTCTGGTTCTCAGTGCTCTATTGTTCCTCCATCAGGTCCTAATGGTCTGGTACTCAGTGTTCTATTGTTCCTCTATCAGGTCTTAATGGTCTTGTACTCAGTGCTCTATTGTTCCTCGATCAGGTCCTAATGGTCTGGTACTCAGTGCTCTATTGTTCCTCCATCAGGTCCTAATGGTCTGGAACTCAGTGCTCTATTGACCGCCCATCAGGTCCTAATGGTCTGGAACTCAGTGCTCTATTGTTCCTCCATCAGGTCCTAATGGTCTGGTACTTGTTCCTCCATCAGGTCCTAATGGTCTGGTACTCAGTGCTCTATTGTTCCTCCATCAGGTCCTAATGGTCTGGTACTTGTTCCTCCATCAGGTCATAATGGTCTGGTACTCAGTGCTCTATTGTTCCTCTAACCACTCTGACATCAATGCAAATACAATGGAAAATCACATCAAACACTCATCATCAATACAGAATGTGCTTCTAAAACTCATCTCACTGGGATGATCAATTTGAAGAAAGAATTTCAAAAACAGGTTAAAACTGAGTGGAAAACATGTTTGTTTCAAACCCTAACACAATGACTTGGACAAAGCTTTCTAAGATGATGATTCTTTCAAAACAGCCATACACATTAGAGTGTATGCATAGGCTAATGATGCCAAGCACAAAAAAATTATGGTTGTGCCTTTATACAATCCATAGACTACCGCATATCACACATGGCAGAAAAACATCAAACAAACTGATTTAAGATGTCTTTAGTATAACTGGTCTAACCTATACTCCAAAATTAAACACATCTGAGTGTGGACTGTATTATTATGCATACTGAATGGACTGGTTACCTTATGCGACGCTCCAAACTTTCTATCCATGAGTCTGGGGAGAGAACGTATGGCCAGCCTAGGCGATGCTGTTGGTTCATTGATTTTGCAGGGTGGCTTACAGTTATAGTGAATTTGGATATGATTTTGAATAGCCATAGTAGTAAGGAAAGTTTTATATTTTCATCATTAATAGGCTGACCCGTTACCTTTAGCTACAGAGTATCTCACTACCGTGCGTTTCCATCTCCTCTCTCTCCTTTATTCCTTTCTTAAGCGCACAGGGGGGCTGACAACAGTTTAGTGATATATGTTTTTTTTTCGTTGGGAAAATGAAGCAATGGGTAAGTGAAGGAACAGGTTTGGAGAGCCCATGGCGTACAGAGTTTGGGAGAAATTTCCCCAGTTGAGCATGCTCCTCAAACAGTGGTTGGTGTGTGGAGTGAAATAACTTCTTATATTTACTTCTCAGCTTCTCATATAAAACCGAAGTAGCCTGTCCAGCATCATAAAATAACAGACCGGCAGGAAAGCGTGTGGCCTCCATTCGCTATTCTAGTGCATACAAATAACATCCTTTTTTGCATCCTTTTTTTTCTCTTCCCTTGCCCATTTGGTAATGAGCCATTCTAAATCCAAACTAATTTCACATATTAGTAAAGACTAGATTCAATTGAGAATAGTCTGATGGTTGAAAATATGATCACTTGATGAGAGAACAGCTTTGCAGCCTGAGGCAAGGAAAGGAGCGCTGTTTTTCCCCCCGACTTTCTCAACTCCTCAATAGCCTATTGTCACATCATAACAGTCCATATATGTTTTGATTTCTAAGACATTCTAAGGTTTATATCATTCACAACTAAAGTTGCCAAGTAACTCTAAATCTAGTGTATAGGACCTGTTCCAAATGACTACTTTTACACTCAACATAGCCACTTCATATGCACACTTGCTCCGGAATGGGAATAATATCCTTTCGATTTTATTCAGCGAAGTGGTGTATTATTCACATGTTGTTGCAGTCATGTGAGAAGAATGAAGTGGGAAGTTGTTTTACACACATACTTCAGTTTTTTTCCTCAGGTGTAAAAATACACACACACACACACACACAGGTGTGTAGTCACACATGTTTGCAGTGTGTTTATTATCTCACGGTGCTGTAGTCATGCTGTGAGGGTGTGTTTCTGGGGAAGAGTGTGAACGTTGCACCTGTCGGCTCCTGATTGTCGGGGATGTTTTTAGTTGAAGATGCAGATCTCCTGCGTCTCCCTGGCACACGCTCGCTCGGGCGCGCACACGCATATGCACACGGACACAAACCAGAGAGCAGACACCCATAATCAAAAACACTAAGCTGTCTGAGATGGCAGATGAATTCATGCTAATTGCGTATGCTAATTTAGTTTAGAGAATTCCAGCAACTGTAGTGGTTTTTCTCTGTCTTTAGAGGTTTATGTCTCCCAAAATGTACATTGGAAAAGATTACCAATTGAAATACCTGCAATCTGTTTTATTAAATAATTTCTGACCCTAACAATATTTATCAGATTAGTTTGAGGCCCTATAAAAATTTAATATTTTTTTTGTTAACATTTAGCTAAATAGTTTCTCTGTGACTGCATAACATGTGGAAGGTGGGGGTTTGAAGACATTAGAAGTACAAATATTTCTACCAACACACACACATACACGGGAGGTTATGCCATCAGCGGGGAACATTTGGTTATTTTCCCCATTCTGCACCAGATGTATGTCTCTGAGCGTTGTGGGACACAGACGTGAAGATCAGACACTTTCCCGTTGTGGAATGTCTCATCAGTTAACAGAGGGGTCATACTGTAACTCCAAATCATAGTTTGACCTTTAACTCTGTGTCTGATAACCCATTGCGGGGCTCTGGTATTGACACTGGGGTTATTGGTTCAGCTAATTTCTATTTACATAGAGATATGAATATCCCAGTCATCTGCCTTCATGACATTTCAATCTCTCCTTCTCTCTCTCAATCGTTCTTTTCTTTCAGGGGAACGGAATTATACAGAGTTGCGCTTGTGATGAAGTATTCATGGTTAAAGTATCGTTGCATGGGCAGCTCTTGGGAGGAGGAAGAGAGGAAGAGAAGAGCAAACATTAATATGAGCCTAATAACTTCTCAATTTTTTCTACCGCCTCACTTTTTCACTCCCTTTCTCCTACACTCCTCTCTCTCCTTCCTGTTTTCTTCTCATCCTCTCCTCTTGTCTCAATCTAACACCATGTCTCTGTCGTGCAGGCAGCTGTGTGTGCGTGCATTTGTGCGCGTGTGTTCCCGTCTGAGACAGTATGTTCCAGTGTGAAATGTCAGTCTCATTTTGCTGTTATTACTTGAGGGACAGACGTCAGGCCTTTGCTCTGCAATCTCAGTGTTTCCTTACCTACCCACCGTACTGAACAGTTCCTTCACCGAGGACACTCGCTCCACGGGAACTGACCCTTTATGTTATTAATGCAAAGAAAATACCTTATCTGCTTCTTTATAATCGCAGTACAATTAGGTATTTATAAATGTTTTGGGACCATATAACTTTCTTTACACAAGGCAGAGCAGGTCATGTCATGGGGTGACAAATGACTTTGTGAAAAGAACCTTTGATTGATTGGCTGATCAATTGATTGATTGTGATGGATTGTCCTGTGTGACTGTGGGTCTGTGTAATGATCCCCTTCACACTTCTAGTGCTGTTGACCACTTCATTTCTTCAAAGACCTTTGCAAAAATACAACACTGACTCAAACATCAGCTGTGAAAGTAATTGTTGTACTCTGCATGTATGCATGCCGGTATGTGTTTGAGTCCATACTAAAACAGACTCAGTTTACCACAAGTCCTAAAAATAAGCTATTTTCAATTGTGGAAATGCAACCCTGCTTTCTCCTTTAGGTGGTCACCCCAGTCCCCTTCACACCTGATACTTGTGGTGTTGATTATGGTGTTTTGGAATGGGTGGCTAGTAATAAACTGGTCCTGAACATCTCTAAAACTAAGAGCATTGTATTAGGTACAAATCATTCCCTAAGTTCTTGACCTCAGCTGAATCTGGTAATGAACAGTGTGGCTGTTGAACAAGTTGAGGAGACTAAATTACCTTAGATTGTAAACTGTCATGGTCAAAACATATAGATGAAATGGTTGTAAAATGGGGAGATGGCTGTCCATGATAAAGAGATGCTCTGCTTCCTTTTTGACACCACACTCCACAAAGCAAGTCCTGCAGGCTGTAGTGAATTGTTTTTTCTCTCTCATCAACCTACACACAATACCCCATAATGACAAAGCAGAAACAGGTTATTAGATTTTTTTCAACTGTATTAAAAAAATAAAACAGAAATATCACATTTACATAAGTATTCAGACCCTTTACTCAGTAATTTGTTGAAGCACCTTTGGCAGCGATTACAGCCTAGTGTCTTCTTGGGTATGACACTACAAGCTTGGCTCACCTGTATTTGGGGAGTTTCGCCTATTATTTTCTGCAGATCCTCTCAAGCTCTGTCAGGTTGGATGTGGAGCATTACTGTGCAGCTATTTTCAGATCTCTCCAGAGATGTTCGATCGGGTTTAAGTCCAGGCTCTGGCTGGGCCACTCAAGGACATTCAGAGACTTGCCCCGAAGCCACTCCTGCGTTGTCTTGGCTGTGTGCTTAGGGTCGTTGTCCTGTTGGAAGGTGTACGTTCGCCCCAGTCTGAGGTCCTGAGTGCCCTGGAGCAGGTTTTCATCAAGGATCTCTCTGTACTTTACTCTCTTCATCTTTCCCTCGACCCTGACTAGTCTCCCAGTCCCTGCCACTGAAAAACATCCCCACAGCATGATGCTGCCACCACCATGCTTCACCGTAGGGATGGTGCCAGGTTTCCTTCAGATGTGACACTTGGCATTCAGGCCAAAGAGGTCAATATTGGTTTCATCAGACCGGAGAATCTTGTTTCTCATGGTCTAAGAGTCTTTAGGTGCCTTTTGGCAAACTCTAAACGGGCTGTTGTGTGCCTTTTACTGAGGAGTGGCTTCCGTCTGGCCACTCTATCATAAATGCCTGGTTGGTGGAGTTCTGCAGAGATGGTTGTCCTTCTGGAAGATTCTCCAATCTCCACAGAGGATGGGTTCTTGGTCACCTTCCTGACGAAGGCCCTTCTCCCCAGATTGCTCAGTTTGGCCGTGCTGCCAGCTCTAGGAAGAGTCTTGGTTGTTCCAAACTTCTTCCATTTAAGAATAATGAGGGCTTCCCGAGTGGCACAGCGGTCTAAGGCATTACTAGAGACCTGGGTTCATTCCCAGGCTATGCCACAACCGGCCGTGCCCGGGAGTCCCATAGGATGGTGCACAATGGGCCCAGCGTCGTCCGGGATGGGGGAGGGTTTGGCCGGGGGCGCTTTACTTGGCTCATCGCGCTCTAGCGGCTCCATGTGGAGGGCCGGATGCCCGGAGGCTGACCCCTTCGCCAGTTGAACGGTGTTTCCTCCGACACATTGGTTAAGCTGGCGGGTGTTAAGGAGTGCAGTTAGGTGAGTTGAAGCGATGAGACAAGATCGAAATTGTGAGAAAAAGGGGGGGTAAAATACAACAACAAAAAATAAGTATAATGGAGGCCACTGTTTTCTTGAGTACCCTTCCCCAGACAATTCATTCAACATCATGGTTTGGTTTTGCTCTGACATACACGGTCAACTGTGGGACCTTATATAGACAGGTGTGTGCCTTTCCAAATCATGTCCAAGCAATTGAATTTACCACAGGTAGACTCCAATCATGTTGTAGAAACTACTCAAGGATGATCAATGGAAACAGGATGCACCTGAGCTCAATTTCGAGCCTTATAGCAAAAGGTCTGAATACTTATGTAAATAAGGTATTTCTGTTTTGTATTTTTAATACATTTGAAAAAATGTCTTAAAACCTGTTTTCGTTTTGTCATTATAGGGTATTGTGTGCAGATTGATGAGGGGGAAAAATGAATTGAATCAATTTTAGAATAAGGCTGTAACGTAACAAAATGTGAAAAAAGTAAAGGGGTCTGAATACTTTACGAATGCACTGTATGTGTAACTGATAGATACGCACACTACATGTTACTGTTTTACACACACAAACACTAAATGTATATGAATGGTAGTCTTGTCTTTAATGTCTTTAAGTAAGACTAGCTGTCGCCGTTGGCGTTGGCTAATGGGGATCCTAATAAAATCTAAATCAAAATGACAACAGTACAACAATTAACAGCCTTTAATTACTATAGTTAGAGTACATGCAATGAGAATTAATGCAGTTGAACTTATGTATGAAAGCAGATCTCATCTCACCCTCAAGGTCGGAACAGGTGTGTTTGTCTGTATATTTGACCAATGTATACATAGCAGAAGCCTCCCACCTCTTAACGCCATTATCCTTCATTAGTCTGCTGTGGTATGTGTATCTATTTGTTGGCTCAAAAGAGACCAATGTTTTTCTCTTCTATTATGTATTATAGCCCGGGTTTCTCTAAGTTCTACTCTCTTCCTGTCTGGTCCCTCACTGCAACAGCTGTGGCTGTTAGTGAATATGTTAGGATGCTTATGAGGCTGCGGTGCATGCATGTTGGCTGTGCAGACCCTTGCAGGGCATGTGTAGGAGGAAATTCCTGTCACAGCCCTGCTCCCCTGCAAGGCATCAGACACAATGTACCATGTGTTTCTCAACACACATCTAGATTCAGGTGAGGAGGTCGCTTTCATATCCAGGACGCTCCTATCGTTCGCGCTGCGAGGGGTGTTGAGGCGGGGAGGGGTCGCAAAAGAACCCTGTGCTCAGTGAAAGAGAAACGACTCTTCACTTTGCCTTGTTGCGCAACAATGCATATTTCCCCCGTTTCTTCCTTCTCCCCTGCGAGGGATAGGCGCTGCCCTGTAGTGTCCCTGCAATAATTGATAAACACAGAGCCAGGGAGAGAGGGAACGGAGAGCAAGAGTGAGAGAGGCGAAGAGAGAGAGAATCATGCATAAAAGATGAGTGCAGTTTATTGTGTTTATCTGGGGGCCAAGAGAGCGAGAGTTATGGATTTATGTGGCGTGTGATTGGATGAGAGCGGGAACCCCTGGGACTGACAGCGGTGGGTGTTGGCGAGGGGCGGAGGGGTGCAACAGGGGTACAGTGTTGTCCAACAACCACTCATGTCAGACAGGGTTTCATTGTGGTCGGCGACAATGCCACTAGTTGTGAAACGGTGCTAGGGCCTGAAGGTTTGGGCTGTGGTACTTCCAGCTTATAGAGCACAGCTACAGTACCTCCACCTTACTCTGGTATCTCTCCTTGTTATTGAACCTCTCTGGTTGTCTCAGTCTAAAGGATAAAGTAGAGAGGATACTCCAGACCTTCAGATAATCAAATCTGATTTATTTCTCTCATAAAATGCCCTTGATAAACCAGCTACTGCATTTTATCCTCACCCAACTTTGACTTTGTGACTAAAGAAATAAGGGTTCATTAAACGGTCATTATATTTCCAATAGGTAAATGTGGTTATGGCACGGCTCCCTCTGCCTGAAGCAGCAAGGGCTTTATTATAGTTTTAAGTCTTGATTATGGACAGGTTAGATGTGATTGTGCTGTCTAATCGTCCCCATTCGTCAGTGTGAATGTTATTGATCACTGCTTCTATACTGCATGGAGAATATACCTTATACCTTATGGATTGACTTTGACTACTCTGTTTCTTCTCTTCTCCTTTTCTACTAATTGGCCCATCCTTCTTTGACAGGATTGACTGCCTGATATTACCGAGCTCTATTTATCCCCCAGAGGGAAAAACAAATTAAAGGGGTTGTGGGAGAGGTTTTTTTTCTTCTCTTCTCTGCTGATATAATTCTCATAAACCTTTTTCCTCATGGCTTGTAAATTCCGAGGAGGAATCATTACTTTGTCATAAACGTGATGATATTACCCCTCGTCGGCACGGTCACGCTGTAAACCGGTTTATGAGCCAGGCGATCTGCTATGAAGGATCATATGACTGTGTCGTATTTGGGCGATAGGCGGCGAGGTAATGTGTGATTGAACAGAGGCGTATTGATCTCTTATTTGACTTAAGGGAAGTGCTATGTCACTGTCTCTTAGCCATAGAAGACTTCAGCCATTTCCACCTATCTCCCACACATCAAATCTCCCTATGGAAAGATGGTGGTTGCTTTAAAACCATTGGTTTTACTCACTGTCCATGTGTCTGTGTTATGTCTTGGCTGACATATAAACAGAGATGCATCACTTGGCTGTGAATGACCTTTGACCCCAGCCTTATATTGACCCGACCTTCTCATACAATGGGTTTTTGGTCTGCTTGAGTTATTAGAGTATGTAGCGGGGTTGTATTTAAAGTGATTACGGAGTAGTTATGGAGATGGCCTCCTTGCTAGCCCAAATGTTGCGTGGCTTAATCCATACTGGAGATTTGTGGATGTCACTGCGAAGGACAGCCTTGTTTATTCAATTTCAGATGCAATCATTCAAATGACATTGTCCAACGTGATCTTTAGAAGCCACAACATTTGGATTCACATTCACGCATACACCAGCCAGGTCACACCAGATCCACTGCAGTATTATACGTTTGTCCAGGTTCCCAGGACATCGGGAACCTTCAATACCGTCCACTAGGGGCAACGTGAGCACCTATTACCATCTAGTAGGTCTGTGGCTTGTTATGGAGTTGAGGATGGGGATAAAGGAAGGGCTTAAACTGTGAGCTACGGCTTCCAGGATCTCAGTTTCAATCCCAGTGCTGGACACTTGTTTTTATTTGTTCTGTTTTAACCCAAACTTTAACCCTCGCAATTAATGCCTGAACAGAACCGTTGAGTTTTTACGTTCATCCCCCCCTCGTTGAATACTGAAGTCAGACCGTGAGATCTTGTTGCCTACACTCACACACAGTGGATATCTGTTCACTAAAGGATGTTGCTACTAAGTAATTTATTTAATGAGACCTCATTGTGCCAAGTGGAGCGTAAGGTCTTTCCATCTTTCCGTCTTCCTGTCCTGGGCTATTTTATACCTTCCAGATGAGGTCTAGTCTGGTCTGGAGCTTAGCTTCAACAGCTTCAAAAGATGCTGTTGGTGAAACGTATTTCCCCTGTGAAAAGTGACTATACCAGTCTGGCTGTGTGTCCATCTGTCTGTCTGTCCCAAAGTTGGTATTCCTCCCTGGTTGTTGGTGAACATTTGGACCGGTTGTCGCGCAGATGCTCCGGGGGTGCTATGTCCCTTTGTCTGGTTACCCCTGGAGACACAGAGCGGCCCTGGCAACTGCCTCCGTGCCACTTTGGAGGGGAGGACACAGAGGAGGAAGACAGGGAGTGGAAGAAGAAAGGGATGGGGAGAAGGAGAGATGGGAGGCATTGGTGCTTTTCAGCAGGTGTGTAATGAAATGATTTTTCCAAAGGTTAGAGAAACACAGATGGTGAATCTCCCATGCTAACAGAGAGACCAAAGAGAGTAGAAATGAGTGAAGTAGTTTGTACATTTCTGCCTGTGGAGAGATGCGTAAATGAGAAAAGTATAAGAGAGATTGATATTAAAGCGATAGAGACAGAAAATATAAAAGTATGATGGACTCTCCATACCCTCATTCTCGCTCTGTGTGTGCGTGTGTGTGCATGTGTGCACTGTGTGGGTGTGTGTTTGTGTTTACTGTGTGTGTGCATCCCCCCCCCCCCCTCTCTGCAGAGACTCTGTGTATGATCACTTTAACTCCTTCAGTGAGTGATTCTGGTGTCCACTCCACTCAGTAGCTCATCTCTGCTCTGCCTGTCTTTCTCCCTGTCTGCCTCCCTGCCTCCTTCCCTGCCCCACTCCATGCCTCCCTGCCTCCTTCCCTGCCCCCCTCCATGCCTCCCTGCCTAGCCCTGTGCATCCTTCATACATATATACATGTGATCCATATGCATGTTCCACACATCATTATTCGTTTGGGCCCCTTGTTCAGTGGTTGGTATTCATGGGGAGCTGTAGCACAGATACAGATGGAAAACAGAAACAGGACTGTATTATTCACTCAGTCTACTCTGTCCTGGGCTTCTGGAGAGCTTTGTGTTATTGCCCTAAAGGCGATGTCTCAAAGAGTTGCAAAAATGTGTTTATTAGGGCAATGACAATCTGTTTTGAAATTAGAGCTACTATAAAATGTGTATTCCAACACATTTGAATGAATATGAGTGGTCAGATAATGTGTTTGTTTCTTTGTTGCGTAATTAGTGATAGGCCTACACGTGACAGCCCTGCTGTGTACTGTATAGACCTACACTATGTGAGTTTGTCTGCGTGTCCTCCACTGTGTATGCATGGATCCATGTTTTTGTAAGTGAATCTCAATCTTCTGAGTACATTCTCCAGATATGAATACACAGAAAAATGTTATTTGCCTGCATGCATGTGTGTGTACTGTATGGGCCTCCTCGTCAGTTTTAGCATGTGCACGTGGCATGACGGCACTTCAGGCTAAGGTGGTGGCATTAGCGGAGCTTCTTCTGGATGCGCTGCATTACACGTGTGCAGTAGCTCCGTAGAACTTGGGCCTGTCGTTTCCCTGAGGAGGTCGTGTTAAGTTCTGCTCCCCCGTAACGGAGTGTGCCCGTCTTTTCATTACCGTCTCTTTTAACCGGCACAGCGGCGTAGCGACACGTGACAGTGATCAATTTGAATGTCATTATCGGAGGTGCATTCAGGGCATCCTTCATTCTCTCTACTCCCTAACGCCGTGCCTGTGGTAATTGAATCAAGGGAACGGGGCGGCGTTCTAGAGACTCCTGGTCAAGAAAACAAAAAGTCTATTAACGTCTCCCAATGAGATTGTATTTACATGGGAGGCTGAGGGAACCTATGCCATTTACAAAGTCATTTACCGCCGTGATGATGAGAGGATAAATAAATGGGAATATGTTGTTGGTTTTCTCAAAGGAAATAGTCGATAAGGTGGAAGAAATGCGGTACATCCTCAGGCGACCGGTGAATGACAAGGCGTGTTGTTTAATTTAGTTGTATGATGTATTATTAAGTACAAGAAAGTACAAGAAATATTCAAAATACACATTTCATTTTTGCTGCCCTTTTAACTGATGGCTACAGTATCTATTACTATTCAGAGCATGTGTTTGTGCATGGAATACTTGTCGAGCCCATAGCTCTCCTAGGCCATCTATATGATGGTATTTAGGTGTTCTAGCAGGTCTGGACCAAGTCTCTCTTCAGAAAGAGATTTTATCTCAATGAGACTTACCTGGCTCAGAACAGGCTGGTCCTTGAATGTACACTGAGAGCTACCACTAACATGAATAATATACATGTCAATCTCTCCTGGCTCGAAGTGGAGGAGAGATTGCCTTCATCACTACTTGTACTTATGAGAGGTATTGACATGTTGAATGCACCAAGCTGTCTGTTTGAACTACTGGAGCTCAGCTCAGACACCCATGCATACCCCACAAGACATGGCACAAGAGGTCTCTTCACAGTCCCCAAGTCCACAACAGACTGTGGGAGGTGCACAGTACTACATAGAACTCTATTCCACATCAGATAACTGATGGAAGCAGTAAAACTAGATTAAAAACAGATAGAAATACACTTTATGGAACAACGGGGACTATAGGCACAGACACATGCATGCACACACACGATAACATACGATAACATACGTAGATATGTGGTAGTGGTGAAGTAGGGGCCCGAGGGCACACAGTGTGTTGTGAAATCGGTGAAAGTATTGTAATGTTTATAAAATTGTATAACTGCCTTAATTTAGCTGGACCCCAGGAAGAGTAGCTGCTGCCTTAGCAGGAAGTAATGGGGATCCATAATTAACCCCAGGAAGAATAGCTACTGCCTTGGCAGGAACTAATGGGGATCCATAATAAATATAAATACAAATACAAATAAATGAAGGGAAATAATGTTAAATAAAGATGTATTCGGTAATTATTAGGCCGACTTGGAAATCTCAACCCCTCGCTGCAATTTGTCTTGATTAAGTGGGGTCTCCATCGGCGAGTGTCTATCTCTTGTACATGTCTATTTTCATTAGCGTTATAGTTAATTTACCTCTCCCTCCAACACTGGTACCTCTACATCCTTCCCAAAACTAAACATAGAAAATGATTGGTTCCTTCTCTCTCTGCCATCCCCCCATTCATTCTATCTATTCCAGGAATGTGAGAAAAGGAAAGACATATTGTCAACCAATACCCCCCCCCCCCCCCCCCCTTTAGACCATGTCTGTAATATATGTTCTGTACCAAGCGCTTTACCTCAACCCGAATCTAATTTCGACTGTCGCTCCCGCCCTGTACTGTAGGTATCGGGGAACACACATGCATTAGGATTCAGTGTGGATGGTGTGGTGTGACCTGGCCTCTCTGGCTCTCCTCTCCAGTGTAGCGTAGAGACCGCTATCTCACACCTCAGCAACGCATAACTGGAGAGGCCTGGAGTCACTCTGAGAGAAGACAGGAGAGATGGAGAGAGAGATGGAGTGTGTGAGAAACGGAGAGAGCTTGTTGGAGGGTAAAGAGAGGTATATTGCGGGCATGATGGAGCGAGTGGACTGAATGAGAAAGAGCCAGAGAGAGGGACTGATAAGAGGGCTAAAAGGATAGTAGGAGTGTAGGTGTAGGGAGAGAGGTAGGGAGAGAGGTATGGAGAGCGCTAGCTAGCGGTGCAACATTAGCAGGGAAAGCCTCTCCTCTGGCAGTGGATAAGAGATGGCTCTGGCCACTGATGTGGAAGGGTTCTGATTGGCTGAGCCTGATCCCCCATGCCACATGCATGGCGAGCACTGAGCTGAACCACAGTACTGTGCTTATAGAGGAGTGTGGAGGAGAGCCTGGAGTTTAGACCTTAGAATACAGCACTGTGCTTCTGGGGGAGAGCCTGGAGTTTAGACCTTAGAATACAGCACTGTGATTCTGGAGGAGAGTCTAGACTTTAGACCTTAGTATACAGCACTGTGATTCTGGAGGAGAGAGTCTAGAGTTTAGACCTTAGAATACAGCACTGTGATTCTGGAGGAGAGTCTAGAGTTTAGACCTTAGAATACAGCACTGTGATTCTGGAGGAGAGTCTAGAGTTTAGACCTTAGTATACAACACTGTGATTCTGGAGGAGAGAGTCTAGAGTTTAGACCTTAGTGTACAGCACTGTGATTCTGGAGGAGAGTCTAGAGTTTAGACCTTAGTATACAGCACTGTGATTCTGGAGGAGAGTCTAGAGTTTAGACCTTAGTGTACAGCACTGTGATTCTGGAGGAGAGTCTAGAGTTTAGACCTTAGTGTACAGCACTGTGATTCTGGAGGAGAGTCTAGAGTTTAGACCTTAGTGTACAGCACTGTGATTCTGGAGGAGAGTCTAGAGTTTAGACCTTAGTATACAGCACTGTGATTCTGGAGGAGAGTCTAGAGTTTAGACCTTAGTATACAGCACTGTGATTCTGGAGGAGAGTCTAGAGTTTAGACCTTAGTATACAGCACTGTGATTCTGGAGGAGAGTCTAGACTTTAGACCTTAGTATACAGTACTGTGCTTCTGGAGGAGAGAGTCTAGAGTTTAGACCTTAGTATACAGTACTGTGATTCTGGAGGAGAGTCTAGAGTTTAGACCTTAGTATACAGCACTGTGATTCTGGAGGAGAGTCTAGAGTTTAGACCTTAGTATACAGTACTGTGATTCTGGAGGAGAGTCTCGAGTTTAGACCTTAGTATACAGCACTGTGCTTCTGGAGGAGAGTCTAGAGTTTAGACCTTAGTATACAGTACTGTGATTCTGGAGGAGAGTCTAGAGTTTAGACCTTAGTATACAGCACTGTGATTCTGGAGGAGAGTCTAGAGTTTAGACCTTAGAATACAGCACTGTGATTCTGGAGGAGAGTCTAGAGTTTAGAACTTAGTATACAGCACTGTGATTCTGGAGGAGAGTCTAGAGTTTAGACCTTAGTATACAGCACTGTGATTCTGGAGGAGAGAGTCTAGAGTTTAGACCTTAGTATACAGCACTGTGATTCTGGAGGAGAGAGTCTAGAGTTTAGACCTTAGTATACAGCACTGTGATTCTGGAGGAGAGAGTCTAGAGTTTAGACCTTAGTATACAGTACTGTGATTCTGGAGGAGAGTCTAGAGTTTAGACCTTAGTATACAGCACTGTGATTCTGGAGGAGAGTCTAGAGTTTAGACCTTAGTATACAGCACTGTGATTCTGGAGGAGAGTCTAGAGTTTAGACCTTAGTATACAGCACTGTGCTTCTGAAGGAGAGAGTCTAGAGTTTAGACCTTAGTATACATCACTGTGATTCTGGAGGAGAGTCTAGAGTTTAGACCTTAGTATACAGCACTGTGATTCTGGAGGAGAGTCTAGAGTTTAGACCTTAGTATACAGCACTGTGCTTTTGGAGGAGAGTCTAGAGTTTAGACCTTAGTATACAGCACTGTGATTCTGGAGGAGAGTCTAGAGTTTAGACCTTAGTATACAGCACTGTGATTCTGGAGGAGAGTCTAGAGTTTAGACCTTAGTATACAGTACTGTGATTCTGGAGGAGAGTCTAGAGTTTAGACCTTAGTATACAGTACTGTGATTCTGGAGGAGAGTCTCGAGTTTAGACCTTAGTATACAGCACTGTGCTTCTGGAGGAGAGAGTCTGGAGTTTAGACCTTAGTATACAGCACTGTGATTCTGGAGGAGAGTCTAGAGTTTAGACCTTAGTATACAGCACTGTGATTCTGGAGGAGAGTCTAGAGTTTAGACCTTAGTATACAGCACTGTGCTTCTGGAGGAGAGTCTGGAGTTTAGACCTTAGAATACAGCACTGTGATTATGGAGGAGAGTCTAGAGTTTAGACCTTAGTATACAGCACTGTGATTCTGGAGGAGAGTCTAGAGTTTAGACCTTAGTATACAGCACTGTGATTCTGGAGGAGAGTCTAGAGTTTAGACCTTAGTATACAGTACTGTGATTCTGGAGGAGAGTCTAGAGTTTAGACCTTAGTATACAGCACTGTGATTCTGGAGGAGAGTCTAGAGTTTAGACCTTAGTATACAGCACTGTGATTCTGGAGGAGAGTCTAGAGTTTAGACCTTAGTATACAGCACTGTGATTCTGGAGGAGAGCCTGGAGTTTAGACCTTAGTATACAGTACTGTGATTCTGGAGGAGAGTCTAGAGTTTAGACCTTAGTATAGAGTACTGTGATTCTGGAGGAGAGAGTCTAGAGTTTAGACCTTAGTATACAGCACTGTGATTCTGGAGGAGAGTCTAGAGTTTAGACCTTAGTATACAGCACTGTGATTCTGGAGGAGAGTCTAGAGTTTAGACCTTAGTATACAGCACTGTGATTCTGGAGGAGAGTCTAGACTTTAGACCTTAGTATACAGTACTGTGCTTCTGGAGGAGAGTCTAGAGTTTAGACCTTAGAATACAGCACTGTGATTCTGGAGGAGAGCCTGGAGTTTAGACCTTAGTATACAGCACTGTACCTTCTGGAGGAGAGTCTAGAGTTTAGACCTTAGTATACAGTACTGTGATTCTGGAGGAGAGTCTAGAGTTTAGACCTTAGTATACAGCACTGTGATTCTGGAGGAGAGAGTCTAGAGTTTAGACCTTAGTATACAGCACTGTGATTCTGGAGGAGAGTCTAGAGTTTAGACCTTAGTATACAGTACTGTGATTCTGGAGGAGAGTCTAGAGTTTAGACCTTAGTATACAGCACTGTGATTCTGGAGGAGAGTCTAGAGTTTAGACCTTAGTATACAGTACTGTGATTCTGGAGGAGAGTCTAGAGTTTAGAACTTAGTATACAGTACTGTGATTCTGGAGGAGAGTCTCGAGTTTAGACCTTAGTATACAGCACTGTGCTTCTGGAGGAGAGAGTCTGGAGTTTAGACCTTAGTATACAGCACTGTGATTCTGGAGGAGAGTCTAGAGTTTAGACCTTAGTATACAGCACTGTGATTCTGGAGGAGAGTCTAGAGTTTAGACCTTAGTATACAGCACTGTGCTTCTGGAGGAGAGTCTGGAGTTTAGACCTTAGAATACAGCACTGTGATTCTGGAGGAGAGTCTAGAGTTTAGACCTTAGTATACAGCACTGTGATTCTGGAGGAGAGTCTAGAGTTTAGACCTTAGTATACAGCACTGTGATTCTGGAGGAGAGTCTAGAGTTTAGACCTTAGTATACAGCACTGTGATTCTGGAGGAGAGTCTAGAGTTTAGACCTTAGTATACAGTACTGTGATTCTGGAGGAGAGTCTAGAGTTTAGACCTTAGTATACAGCACTGTGATTCTGGAGGAGAGTCTAGAGTTTAGACCTTAGTATACAGCACTGTGATTCTGGAGGAGAGTCTAGAGTTTAGACCTTAGTATACAGCACTGTGATTCTGGAGGAGAGCCTGGAGTTTAGACCTTAGTATACAGTACTGTGATTCTGGAGGAGAGTCTAGAGTTTAGACCTTAGTATACAGCACTGTGATTCTGGAGGAGAGTCTAGAGTTTAGACCTTAGTATACAGCACTGTGATTCTGGAGGAGAGTCTAGAGTTTAGACCTTAGTATACAGCACTGTGATTCTGGAGGAGAGTCTAGAGTTTAGACCTTAGTATACAGCACTGTGATTCTGGAGGAGAGTCTAGAGTTTAGACCTTAGTATACAGTACTGTGCTTCTGGAGGAGAGTCTAGAGTTTAGACCTTAGTGTACAGCACTGTGATTCTGGAGGAGAGTCTAGAGTTTAGACCTTAGAATACAGCACTGTGATTCTGGAGGAGAGCCTGGAGTTTAGACCTTAGTATACAGCACTGTACCTTCTGGAGGAGAGTCTGCTGCTGGTGTTGCAGTGCTGCCCTGAGGACTAATCTGTAGTGCAGTGGTACTGTCACTCCTCTATAAGCACAGCACAGCTTTAGACCTCAGTGCAACACCAGACTAAGACCACTGTGAGAGACTACAGTTTAGACCGCACTGCAGAGCTGAGGTGTGTGTGTGATGTGGGCCGGCCTGTCAGGTTAATGATATGGACCGATACGTCTCTCCCCAGTCTGATACAACCTAGTATCGATCCTATCACCCCCTTTAAAGATAACCACGGCTTGCACATGCAGCTCCCCAACTGAACTACTGTAAGGTTAAACCCACGCCTGATCCACATAGGCCCAGCTAGCTAATCGCCCAAGGAGTCAAAGATGAGACTGAGAGGTGAGGCAGGGCGTATCATTCAGCCCTTTTGAAGATCTGGGCCCTGTTCTGTAGTTGAGTCTTATCGTAGATCAACCCCCTGTGCATCTTCCTTCTTCTCACATGTGATGTTAACAGGCGAATGTTGGAAGAGAACACTAGGTCGATTCAGCAACTTGCAAATGCTGCAGGGAGAAAGAACTTTCTGAGAAATATCGCATTTCCCGTGTGCGTGCTTGTGTGCGTGCGTGTTGTTGGTTGTGATGTGGGTGGTTATAGCTTTCTCTGCCCTTTTGGCTGAGCTCCAAAAACATTTTTCTTCCACTCCGGCTTTCCAGAGCCGTCACCCTGAGATTACGGAGAAAAAGGAGGTTATTGGGAACAATGTTTTGGGGATAAGGTCGGATAAACTAAGAAATGGGAATTCCAAGGGTGAGGGAATGAGTGTGTTTATAGATTTTCCCTGGAGCCCTGGATTCATAAAGCACACCACATATATCTACGCATTGATATTAGATATAAGCATTCACTTGTTTTTTATTTTAAAATAAATACATGTTTTATTGTCACATACAGAAAGGAGTCACCCCTTTACTTTTTCCACATTCTGTTGTGTTACAGCCTGAATTTAAAACGTATTAAATTGAGATTTTGTGTCACTGATCTACACACAATACCCCATAATGTCAAAGTGGAATTTTGTAGAACATTCACAAAAAAATAACACCTGAAATATCTTGACTCAATAAGTATTCAACCCCTTTGTTATGACAAGCCTAAATTAGTTCAGGAGTGCAAATGTGCTTACAGTTTTTTTGGATTGCTTACACACTAAAATTAAAAGTAGTACACTATTAGCAAAACCTTACACTCAAGAAGCAAAACATCAGCCCATATTTGCACAACTATAAGCACATTGTCAACCTCACACTTGTTGCAAAACTCTACACACAGTGATTTGCAAAACACTAAACACACTTAACATACATTACACACAAAAATCTATCATGAAGTCACGTCCTTGCAATACCAAAGCACTGACTGTCAAATTACCGTCCAACCAATTGGTTCAACACAGTCATCAGGTGTGCAAACACTCGTTTGCTTAATTGTAGACACACCAATCAGGTGTATAAGCACTATAAAAAGCAGCAGGTGAGTTCATCGGTCTTCAAGCACAATGGAAAGAGTCAGAGAAAGAGTAAGACGAGGAGGAGGAGGAGGACGAGGAGGAGGACGACGAGGAGGACGAGGAGAACGAGGAGGACGAGGAGGACGAGGATGAGGAGGACGAGGAGGAGAACGAGGAGGACGACGAGGAGGAGGAGGAAGGGGAGGAAGAGGAAGACAAGAAGGTGCTCAAAGAGGACCGAATCTGACAAATGAGATCCGCGCAACACTGGTTGACCACGTTGTCAACCACGGCCTGACGCTGAGGGAGGCTGGACTGCGAGTACAGCCAAATCTAAGCCGATATACAGTGGCAAGTGTGATGAGAACATTTATCGACTGGAAAATAGGTATTGTAAAAATATCATCATATCAAAAACATCTGCACGGTTTCAGTAACTGCTTACAGTACTGTATTCTATGCACTATCAGCACTTATGTTACCTTTTCCTGTGAAATTACTGTACTATTGTATACTGTTTTTTTTCTACATAGGATTGAGGGTCAGGGACGACAAGGGGGAAGGCCTCCTATGTTCACAGAACAGCAAGAGAGGGAGATAGTAAACATGGTTTTGGCCAACAATGCTATAACACTCAAGCAGCTCCAAGCTAACATTGTCAATAACCACGCCATTTTCAACGATATCCATCAGGTCTCAACATCAACACTGGCACGCATCCTTCAACCTGACGAGAAGACGAAGGAGGGGAAGAAACATCATTGGCCACAGGGCTATAGTCAATGTCCCAGGGCAACGTGGGGGTAATATAACACTCTGTGCAGCCATTACACAGAATGGGGTTCTCCACCGCCATGCCCATATGAGCCCTTACAACACAGCACTCATACTTACATTCTTGGACCAATTGCACAACATAACAGCAGCAAATCAAATCGATCATATGCAATACATTGTTGTCTGGGACAATGTGTCTTTCCACCGCTCTGCTCTGGTTCAGAACTGGTTTCAGCAACATCCACATTTCACCGTCCTATATCTTCCACCATACTCTCCATTCCTCAACCCTATAGAAGAGTTTTTCTCAGCATGGCGGTGGAAGGTATATGATCTCCGTCTCCAGGCTGAGGTACCCCTCATCCAAGCCATGGAGGAGGCCTGTGACCAGATGGAGGTAGCAGCAATGCAAGGATGGATTCGTAATTCAAGACGTTTCTTTCCAAGGTGTCTTGCTAATGACAACATTGCCTGCGATGTTGATGAAATTCTCTGGCCAGATCCAGCTAGGCGAAGAGACAATGTCTAGTTGTTGTTTTTTTATATATTTTTTTAACTTACAATACGTAAAGTGACGTTTGGTTACAGTATTATGAATCTCCATGTCAACATTTTGGGCGTGTTGAGAAATAAATGAGTTTCTTCAGTCTGCAACATTGGTCTTGTGTCTTGTGTTGGCTACTTTGTTGGCTACTTTGTTGATAGTAGCCTACTCTAATCATGGGGAAGTAGAAGTGCTAAAAGTGTTTTAGGTTTATCACAGCAGAGTGTAACTCGTGCAAACAGAGTATAGTAATGTGAAACGTGTGTGTTTCATATGGTAACAAAGTGTGGTTTTTAAAAAGAAGTGTATAGTTTTTACAAGAGTGTTTAATTTTGCAAAGGATCTGTAGTGTTTTGCTAATTGGGTGTGTGGTTGTGCTAATTGTGTGTAGTGTTTTGAAAGCACGGGCCCTGTTTTGAAAATCGTGCTTAAGCAATCAAAAAAAACTGTAATAAATCGCAGAATAAGTTGCATGGACTCATTCCGTGTTAAAAACCATTGTGGTTACCCCCTCCTCTAGTCATTTTTGTATGACTACCCCATCTCTACCCCACCCCACACATGCAATTATCTGTAAGGACCCTCAATTGAGGAGTGAATTTCAAGCACAGATTCAACCACCAGGGAGGTTTTTCAATGCCTCACAAAGAAGGGTACCGATTGGTAGATGGGTAAAAAAAACAGTGAATATAATCATTTGAGCTTGGTGAAGTTATTAACTACACTTTGGATGGTGTATCAATACACTCAGTCACTACAAAAATGCAGGTGTCCTTCCTAACTCAGCTGTTGGAGAGGAAGGGAATTGCTCAGGGATTTCACCATGAGGCCAATGGTGACTTTAAAATAGTTACAGAGTTTAATGGTTGTGATATGAGAAAACAACATCATTCTAGTTACTCCACAAGACTAACCTAAATGACAGAGTGAAAAGAAGGAAGCCTGTACAGAATACAAAATATTCCAAAACATGCTGTTTGCAACAAGGCACTAAAGTAATACTGCAAAAAAAGTGACTAAGCAATTCTGCCCTCCCAAGCAAAAAGGCAGTAACTGCTCATTTGGTAGAAAATGAGTTAATGTAATTTTTCTTACAGTAAATGCATGCTTAATCATGTGGACAAGTATCCTGCCTCTATTGTATTGTGTTTTGGAGAAAATGGGGGTCTTATTAGCAGTAACTGCAAAAAGTTACTGTGAAACCAAGGTAAATGGTAGTAACTGAACTTACTGCCTTTTAGCTTGGTTTCAACCTGCCCTTGGCTGCAGTTACTGCGTTTTACCTTTGTATCATATCATTTTATTCTGATAGCGATGCAATGGAACCTGTATGACACTGACTGACAGCTACAAACACATACATTGCTAATCTAGGGATACAACACCATGGCACAGCATTCCCGGGGGGAAATGATGGTTGTACTTGCTCTGAAACGCCGACATCCAGACACTGGTAAGAACTAGCTAGCTAAGTAGATCTGACATCAAAATTAATTAGCTAGCTAGCAAGCTAACTAGCTAGCGAGCATAGACTAACAATGCTACCTGCTCTCATAAGAGGAGATCTGCAATTGATACTAACGTCAATCTATTAGCCATATAATTAATTATATTCTGAAATTTCATCTGATGGTTTCTTTGAATCAGTACACCATACACACGATTTCTAGCCAGTGACAGCCACCTAGCTAAAACTGACGCGCCCCTACCAAAACGTCAAAACCTACCTAGCTAGCATTAGCATGAAGCAATAGATTTGTGCTACATGTTACCATAAGAGACGATCAGCAGTTTATACTAACGTCAATCTATTATACCTAGAATTAATATAATCCCTATAGTTGTATTCTGACATTCCATGGGTTATTTGAATCCGTAACGTTACACCACATACACGATCTCTAGCCAGCTGACGGTCAGTTGGACGTGCACCCCATACTGAATTGTCAAAATCCACGCACACTCGTTATCCGGATGAGCACACACACAACACTGCTAGCTCATTAATAATATATCTACTCACATATTCAGAGTTTCTGGTTTTCTTTTATATTCCAGTATTGCGTGACTGTCCCGGTCAGGAAAGTTAAAATTCCAAATTGTATCCATCACCTTTGTTGGTGGCATATATAATTAGTACAACAAGCTTTGACATGCCAAATGTGTGCTCAATGTGTCTGCTTCAGTGCCATCATTACATGAATGACTTCCACCAATCCCTGTGGTCTAGATGATTAGTGTTTATGCGGATCAAAGTTGCCATGTGAGTGTGTATTAGGACAGTACAACAACGTCAATACTAGGTTTTATTGCTGTCAATGTTCATCCATGCAATTTTTTTGTATTTGTAAATAAAGATGAACATTTAAGAGCCTTTTTAGGAGCAGGCATAAAATTAATAGATGAACTGAGTTATGACAGTGAAAATTATTATGACAATGTTTGCACAAGATAAAATCAACATTGATTATATCCTATATTATAGAATAACTGAAAAGGATTATGATCATGTTTGCACACCACGAAATGTCAGTATTAATTATTATAATCCGTGACAGAATAGAATTGGGATGCATGTCCCTGAGTATTTGCTCTCTTTATTTCAGTTGAGTTTGAGGGCCACATTCCAACAAAGATTCCTGATCTACCCCCTTTAACTGAAGTCACAGTGTCATCACTATTTGAAGAAATAGAGAAGCAGTGGGAGGTCTCTGACTCCTTAGACATCAGTCTATCAGAAGAGAAATGAATTGCCAATGATGATGATGAAGATTATCATCCAGCTTCAGAGTTGGATGTTCCAGCACAAGTGGCAGCTGAGCCCGTGGACACAACTCCAGACAACCTATCAAACAAGAAATCCAAGATTCCACCAATGGGTAATCCATGTGGTCCCAAATGCAAGATTCAATGTACTCAGAATATTTCAGAGGGTAGGCAAAAGAAAATATGGGGAAAGTATTGGGAGATGAAGTATAAGGAGAAGAGAACATGGATCTTCCACATGGTGGCACAGCAATCTAAGAAAAATGTCACTGTTTGCGCTGACAGTCGACGCAGCAGGTCGTTTCTGTACCATCTTCCCAACCAGAGCGGTTCTGCACAACAGGTGTGCAAAGGGTTTTTTCTGACAACATTGGGCTACCACCCCAAAAATGACAGGCTGATTGTCACGATGATGGGCAAGTCAATCACCACCAAACTGATTCCACCAAAGGATCAGAGGGGAAAGAAAGCTTCAGCGAGCAAATTGAATATGAATCCAATCTTGCAACACATTGAGTCCTTCCATCCCCAAATCAGCCACTACAGACGAGAGCATGCCCCACATCGCCTCTACCTCCCTAGTGACGTCAATATTCGGTTCATGCATAATGACTACAAGGAGAAGAACAAAGATGCCAGCTGCGGTTACGAAACCTATCGCAAGGTAATAAAGGGAAGGAACATCAACTTTGTGAAGCTTGGAGAGGAGGAGTGCGAGCTCTGTTTGGTGCAGGGTCATCATCTGAAGATGGAGCACAGGGAGAATGAGGCCATGGAAACCCAAGCCTGCCAAGACAACAGCCATGCAGCACCTGAATTCACCAGCACCAACCCTGACTGCATGCAATGTAGGAAATATGAGGAACATAAGAAGTCTGCAGGGCAGAGCAGAAGCCATTACCAGGCTGATGCAAAGAAAGTTTGGCGTGAGGACTGGTCTGTGAGGAGCGTTGATATGCAGAAAGTCATCATGCTCCCTCGCATGCCAGGTGTGAAAACAGCATTGTTCACAAGAAGAATCGTTGCCTATCGCGTGACATTCGCCACCATTGGAAAGAAGTCTCAAAAGACGAAAACAATCTCAGTGGTATGGCATGAAGGAACAGCTGGTCGGAGGACAGAGGAGATTACTTCATTTTACGTAACAGCACTGGAGAGGGAGAGAGATGTCAAGCATGCAGTGTATTGGGTGGATAACTGCACTTCTCAAAACAAAAACCGGTGCCTGCTAACATCACTGGTAAGTGTTGTCAATGCTGATGCAACTTTTGATGGAGGACATCACCCTCAAGTTCTTCGAGCCAGGACACACCTTCATGAGTGCAGACAGTTTCCACCATGGTGTGGAACAGGAAATGAAAGCTCGACCTGGAGGTGTGGTGTACGAATTCGGGGACTTCCTCCATGTGGTCGCCACTTCCAATGCAGGCAAGGTGGAGGTGGTGGAAATGAAAAAGGAAAACATCCTGGCGTGGAAAGCTGGCCATTCCATCGTCAAGCTGAAGAAGGCAGCAGCACCAAAGCTGGCAGAGATGGCTGAGATCCAGTTGAGGCGTGGATCCAGGAGCCTCTTCTACAAAGTCTCCCATGAAGAAAAGGACTTCACAGAGCTTGACTTTATCAGAAGAAAGTCACTCTAGAGACACCCTTGACACGACGTACACAGGATAGAGGGATAGAAGAGTCCAAGAAGATGGACATAATCACCAAGCTGTTTCCTGATGCCTGCAAATCGAAGGCAGTTCTGGAATGCCTTGGTTGTGAACAGCATTGCTGAGGATGAGGAGTGATATGGAAGAGCACTGAAGAAGTTTTACTTAAAAATGAAATTTTACTTCAAAATTAAATGTAACTATTCAGCATTTTATCACTTGTAGCTAAATGTCATTTAGGTCCTCTTATGAATATGTAAATATGTTTAAAATGTATTCTTAAAGTTGTTATTTATTCATTCAAATGTGTCATTTCAAAAAATACATGTAAAATGTTTTTATTAGCAATCTCATGGTCATTTTTATCATTTGTATTACCCTACTTCTATCATGTTCCATCATTATTTATTACAAGACAGGTAATCATTTCATGTAATTCAAACAATTGCAGTGCTGCTTTTCACATTTATTCTCATAACAAGACATGGGCTACTTGTCAAACACAGTATGTAATGTGACTGACGCAGAACCTGCATCTCTATGTAAATGCAACTGGTATCTCAGTGGAAGACGCACAAAGGATACAGTTTCAACTCTGTTACACTGTCAGTAATTACACTGCTCTTGTATTAATATAATAAATTAGAAGTATAGTAAACTAACAAATGAAAATGGCAGATACTGCTCGCTTTGAATTACCCTGCAATTTATAACATATCATGCCAAGGAAGAAGGCAGTAACTGCCATTAAGGGTCAAAGGTCATATCAGAGGTCAGGGTCAACATGAAGTAAAAAATGTACCCGTAGTAAGGCAACAGATCATTACATCTCCAATGATCTCCCTAGAATTCATTTGGCTGGACAATTAAAAAACTTTGAAGTCATTTTTCTCAGTTCCACTCTATGAGCAGTTACTGCCTTTTTGCTTGGGAGGGCAGAATTAACATAAATAAATACAAAGGGTTATGTTTGGGGCACACTGAGTACCGCTCTTCATATTTTCAAGCATGGTGGTGGCTGCATCATGTTATGGGTATGCTTGTTATCGGCAAGGACTATGGAGTTTCGTAGGATAAAAATAAACTGAATACAGCTATATGAACGGGCTAAATCTTTCCAACAGACATTGGTAGACCTTTCAGCAGGACAATAACCTAAAACACAAGGCCAAATATACACTGGAGATGCTTACCAAGATGACATTGAATGTTCTTGTGTGGCCTAGTTACAGTTTTGTAAATTGGCTGTCTAGCAATGATCAACAATCAACTTGAAGCATGAAGAATGTTAAAAAGAATAATGGACAAATATTGTACAATCCAGGTATGCAAAGCTCTTCGAGACTTATTCCAAAATACTTGTAAAATGTGCTAATAGAAAGTATTGAATCAGGGGTGTGAATTCTTATGTAAATGAGATATTTCTGTATTTCATTTTTAATACATTTGCAAAAAAAATCTAAAAACACGTTTTCAGTTTGTCATTATGGGATATTGTGTGTAGATGGGTGAACAATACACTACCAGTCAAAGTTTAGAACACCTACTCATTCAAGGGTTTTTCTTTATTTTTACTATTTTATACATTGAAGAATAATAGTGAAGACTCAAAACTATGAAATAACACATATGGATTCATGTCGTAACCAAAAAAGTGTTAAACAGATAAAAATATATTTGAGATTTGAGATTCTTCAAAGTAGCCACCCTTTGCCTTGATGACATCTTTGCACACTCTTGGCATTCTCTCAACCAGCCTCACCTGGAATGCTTTTCCAACAGTCTTGAAGTTCCCACAAATGCTGGGCACTTGTTGGCTGCTTTTCCTTCACTCTGTGGCCTGACTCATCCCAAACCATCACAATTTGGTTGAGGTCGGGGAATTGTGGAGGCCAGGTCATCTGATGCAGCACTCCATCACTCTCCTTCTTGGTACAATAGCTCTTTCACGGCCTGGAGGTGTGTTGGGTCATTGTCCTGTTGAAAAACAAATGATAGTCCCACTAAGCCCAAACCAGATGGGATGGCGTATCGCTGCAGAATGCTGTGGTAGCCATGCTGGTTAAGTGTGCCTTGAATTCTAAATAAATCACAGACAGTGTCACCAGCAAAGCACCCCCACACCATAACACATCCTCCTCCATGCTTTACAGTGGGAGCCACACATGCGGGGATCATCCGTTCACCCACACCGCATCTCACAACGATACGGCGGTTGGAACCAAAAATCTCAAATTCGGACTCCAGACAAAAGGACACATTTCCACCTCTTTAATGTCCATTGCTCGTGTTTCTTGGCCCAAGCAAGTCTCGTCTTCTTATTGGTGTCCTTTAGTAGTGGTTTCTTCGCAGCAAATCAACCATTAAGGCCTGATCCTCTGAACAGTTGATGTTGAGATGTGTCTGTTACTTGAACTATGTGAAGCATTTATTTGGGCTGCAATTTCTGAGGCTGGTACCTCTAATGAACTTATCCTCTGCAGCAGAGGTAACTCTGGGTCTTCCTTTCCTGTGGCGGTCCTCATGAGAGCCAGTTTCATTATAGCGCTTGATGGTTTTTGTGACTGCACTTTCATAGATGTTGAAATTTCCCGTATTGACTGACCTTCATGTCTTAAAGTAATGATGGACGATCATTTCGCTTTGCTAATTTGAGCTGTTCTTGCCATAATATGGACTTGGTCGTTTACCAAATAGGGCTATCTTCTGTATACCCCCTACCTTGTCACAACACAACTGATTGGCTCAAACGCATTAAGGAAAGAAATTCCACAAATTGCATTTTAAGAAGGCACGCCTGTTAATTGAAATGCATTCCAGGTGACTACCTCATTAAACTGGTTGAGAGAATGCCAAGAGTGTGCAAAGCTGTCATCAAGGCAAAGGGTGGCTATTTGTTTAACACTTTTTTGGTTACTACATGATTCCATATGTGTTATTTCATAGTATTGATGTCTTCATTATTATTCTACAAGAAAAACTCTTGAATGAGTAGGGTTCTAAAACTTTTGACTGGTAGTTATACATATATTTAATCGATTTCAGATTCAGGCTGTAACACAACAAAATGTGGATTAAGTCAAGGGGTATGAAAACTTTCGGAAGCCACAGTGAAATATGTTGTTTTGCAGGGTCAGCCATTCCAGTACGGCACCCCTGGAGCATATTAGGGTTAAGTGCCTATCTCAAGGGCACATCAACAGATTTGTCACCTTGCCTCAGGTATTCAAACCAGCGACCTTTCAGTTACTGGCCCAACACTCTAACTGTTAGGCTACCTCGCTTACCTGCCACCTCCCTCTATGTTTTAAAGGAGAGGGGCAATCCCACTCCTCACACATTTCTTGTTCATTTGAAAGAACCAAGGGAGATAGGAGAGATAGAGAAGAGAGTGTGCTGAAATAGCAGTGGGCCGGATTCCAACCTATGCGTCTGCAGGCAGGGGCTTAGACCCCTAGACCACTCTAGGCCACAGCATTGACTAGTTCAAATGACATGGTATTATAAATGTATTATCTAACAGATCCATTAAATTAAGTGGGGTAATACAGACTGTATGAGTGCTCATCCCAGGAAAACAACTTATCATAAGACCACTGTCTTCACACCAGGTCTCCATAAAGAACCAGCCATCACTCAAACCAAAACACCAGAAAAATCCTAAATAGCACTTCGATAATACTTTTTCATTTCATAACCGGACGAGGAAAAAGATAATCTCCTGCCTGTGTGTCTGCGGCTCTGCACGGCGGCGTTTCGGTTTCCATAGTGATGGTGGGGAGGCTAATCCGCCGAAGCTGAGTTGAGCGGAAAGCGGCGGGCTGAACGGCGAGCGCCGTGGCTGAAGTGCTCAATGTTAGCAGCGCCTCCTAAAAGCCTCTCTCACAGCCTTTAGTCTTCATTACCTCCACATCCCCTTTTGATTGGTTGCGTTTATCCTGAGTACCCCCGGGTTTGGGAAAGCTACCAGAACACTTACTGGCTCTCGCTCTCCTGTCGTCATGGCAACGTGGGCACACAGAACAGAAGAATTCAGTTTGGCCTCAGAGGAGGGGGTATTTGATCCTTGTTTCTTTAACCCCTTGACTTTTGGTGTTTCCTGAACAGGTTGACCTGGGTCTGTGTCAGTGTGGCTTAGCTGTCATTGTCCGGTAGCTGAATGGTGGTTCTTTAGAAATCATTCACACTTCTGGTTTTTGTAGGTTTAATGGTGATTTAAATGTGCTTAGGTAATTAGTAGTGCCAGCTGCTTTTCTTGTATTTTATTGGCTTGTGAATATTAATCCGTCAAATTAAGTTTTATTTTGTGTGTGTTGGATGTGTGTTGGTTTGGACAACTTTTTGGATAGAGTTTCAGTCTTTCAGATGTTTGGAATTGGAAAAGGAGTTGAGGGTCCTAAGACATAAGCCCCTCTACTTGTGCCAGTGTGCCATGCAGCACCCACAGAGGGCCCAAATTGCTTATCTGGCCCCGAACCAGACTCTGGGTTGAATGGGCACGACAAGGCAGGGAAGACGAGGCAGGACCCTGGACCACTTCCCATCATGCATTGCTCTAAGATGGAGTCCAGACTTAACACCCCATCGGTTTTGAAAGCCAGGACCACTTCCCATCATGCATTGCTCTAAGATGGAGTCCAGACTTAACACCCCATCGGTTTTGAAAGCCAGGACCACTTCCCATCATGCATTGCTCTAAGATGGAGTCCAGACTTAACACCCCATCGGTTTTGAAAGCCAGCATCTCAGGCCAAACTCTGTTTTTTTGTTTTTTTTAGAAGGTAAAACAAGTGCAGCAAAGGGAGGAAAGATAGGAGGAGGAAATATAGGGGGAGGAAAGATAGGGGGAGGAAATATAGGGGGAGAAAAGATAGGAGGAGGAAATATAGGGGGAGGAAAGATAGGAGGAGGAAATATAGGGGGAGGAAATATAGGGGGAGGAAAGGGTGAGAAAGAAGAGGGATGAGGTTGATTATTGTTTAGCCAGCCTTTTCCAGGCCAAGCCAGGTGTTCATTTCTATTTGGACCATGTTATTTAGCCCCAAGTACTGTAGTCTGACACACACAGAGAAAACTACAATAAACATATCCTCACGTACACTGGAGAGTCTAGTTTTTATTTTACCCTTATTTTACCATGCATAAATCATTTCACAGCTCATCAAAGACAGAAATGACTGAGAACACATTCTCATTTACAGAAATTACCTGGGTAATAGTTACAGGGGAGAGGAGGGGGGATGAATGAGACAATTGTAAGCTGGGGATGATTAGGTGACTGTGATGGTATGAGGGCCAGATTGGGAATTTAGATAATAATAGTAAGCAGTACATGTAGCATGGTGGAAGGTGAATGTTTTGGCCCTGAGTATATAGAGCTGAAGAAAAGTCTCAGAGAGTGTGTGGTGAACTGCTAGAGTAAGAGGGCACAGTGCTGAGGAAAAGTCTGGTGTCCTGCCAAGGTGCCTATTTATCTCCAAGCAGCTGCTGCACGGAAGAGCATTGATTGCTGTTTCTTCACCAGGGTATCTCTCTCTCGCACTCTCTTTCTCTTTCTTTCTCTCTCTATGTGTCTTGAAGGCATAACACATTCTCTTGCATTTATGTTTGTGCATGTGTGAAGCCTTTGAGCCATAGAGCAAAAAGAGATGGATCAAATGCTACCGGCCATCATCGACCAATCTCATCCCCCTATCTTTCCTCCCCCTATCTTTCCTCCCCCTATCTTTCCTCCCCTATCTTTCCTACTCCTATCTTTCCTCCCCATGTCATTCCTACTCCTATCTTTCCTCCCCCTGTCATTCCTACTCCTATCTTTCCTCCCCCTATCTTCCCTCCCCATATCTTTCCTCCCCATATCTTTCCTCCCCCTATCTTTCCTCCCCCTATCATTCCTCCACCTATCTTTCCTCCCCCTATCATTCTTCCCCTATCTTTCCTACTCCTATCTTTCCTCCCCCTATCTTTCCTCCCCTATCTTTCCTACTCCTATCTTTCCTACTCCTATCTTTCCTCCCCCTATCTTCCCTCCCCATATCTTTCCTCCCCCTATCTTTCCTCCCCCTATCTTTCCTCCCCTATCTTTCCTCCTCTATCTTTCCTCCCCCTATCTTTCCTCCCCCTATCTTTCCTCCTCCTATCTTTCCTCCCCCTATCTTTCCTCCCCATATCTTCCCTCCCCGTATCATTCCTCCCCCTATCTTTCCTCCCCCTATCATTCCTCCCCCTATCTTTCCTCCCCTATCTTTCCTCCCCCTATCTTTCCTCCCCTATCTTTCCTCCCCATATCTTTCCTCCCCTATCTTTCCTCCCCTATCTTTCCTCCCCCTATCTTTCCTCCCCCTATATTTCCTCCCCCTATCTTTCCTCCTCCTATCTTTCCTCCTCCTATCTTTCCTCCCCCTATCTTTCCTCCCCCTATCTTTCCTCCCCCTATCTTTCCTCCCCCTATATTTCCTCCCCCTATCTTTCCTCCTCCTATCTTTCCTCCTCCTATCTTTCCTCCCCCTATCTTTCCTCCCCCTATCTTTCCTCCCCGTATCATTCCTCCCCTATCTTTCATCCCCCTATCATTCCTCCCCTATCTTTCCTCCCCCTATCATTCCTCCCCCTATCTTTCCTCCCCCTATCTTTCCTCCCCCTATCATTCCTCACCCTATATTTCCTCCCCCTATCTTTCCTCCCCCTATATTTCCTCCCCCTATCTTCCCTCCCCTATCATTCCTCCCCCTATCATTCCTCCCCTATCTTTCCTCCCCCTATCATTCCTCCCCCTTTCTTTCCTCCCCGTATCATTCCTCCCCCTATCATTCCTCCCCTATCTTTCCTCCCCCTATCATTCCTCCCCTATCTTTCCTCCCCCTATCTTTCCTCCCCCTATCATTCCCCCCCATCATTCCCCCCTATCATTCCTCCCCCTATCTTTCCTCCCCCTATCATTCCTCCCCCTATCATTCTTCCCCCTATCATTCCTCCCCCTATCTTTCCTCCTCATTTCTTTTCTCCCTTCGCTGCACTGTATATTCCTGTCTGCCCTGATTTCTGTCTTTGATGAGCTATGAAATGATTTATGCATGTCCATATGGAAATATAGTCCCTTGCATTAAACTCCAGCAGAGTAAACACATCGAGAGAAAAGGGCCTCATTCCTAAAGATGGATCCATAAGGGTGACGAAGGTCGCATCACGATGGAAAAGTACATCTCTCTCTCTCCCCATTCTCTCCCCCACCGACTGTGAGGTCACGACAATTGGCAATTATCAGCTGTGTGGCTGCTACCCAAACATGTCAATCAGTCTGTCTGGTACATGCAGAAATATGTGTGCGTGGGTGTTAGAATCAGAACCATCTTTATTCGCCAAGTACATTTACATATACCGGGAATTTGATAAGGGTAATGGTGCTGCCACAGTAAACAGAATCACCAGACAGATTATACACAATGAACGTAATACAGACAGAATATACACAATAAGCTTACAGATTTTTGCAATCACTTTGGCACTAATTTCAGAACCTTGTGGTCATTTTTCAAAACTCTGGACACAAAACTCAAAACGGTCATCACTTGTAACAAAACATTGCATTGTACATTAATATCTTTAAAGAAACCTTGCATTGGTTCAAATAACTAATTTATCATGAAATACCATAGGAACATTAATTTAAATCACCCACACACAAGATACCGATAGTTTCACTGTGTAGTTGTTCATACAATCATTAAATATTGTAGTACAAAATATGTGACACGTTTCATTATGCTACTGCACGTAAATACATCACTGTAAAAGGACTAGTAGAGAGAATACTACAGACACAGTGGAATCATTGAACAAAATCTGAAATTTATTGATGAAATACAATAAAATCACAACATAGGTTTCTTTGAATCAAAGCGAAAATAATTAGCAACAAAAAAAGAAAAAAACTACAAGAAAACGTCAACTGTTCCTCACCTGGCTTACTGTAAAAAGCAAAACAAAGGATTGATTACTGTCCTATATTTCCATCAACTCTGTCTTGTGGATTTGGCCACAGGTTCTCATCCACATCACAATGGATGTTTTCATTAGCCAAACATCTTGGGAAGAATCTTCGGGCGAATCCAGGCCTGACACTGGTCTGCCGTGATGTCATTGCATGCGTCATCCATGACCTGGAGAAGGGTGGCTTGTTCATATCATATACCTTCCACCTCCATGTGGAGAAAAATTCCTCAATCGTGTTAAGGAAATGAGAGTATGGGGGTAAGTACAGGGTGGTAAATTGTGGATGGGCCTGAAACCATGCTTGCACGATTTGAGCATGGTGGAACCTGACATTATCCCACACAATGACATAGGTCATGCCATCAGCTCTACAGACCTGATTTAGCTCATCAAGGAAGGTTACATTCGAACAGCGAATCATGTGGCTGCCTGCAACTCAATATGTAGAGTATTAGATGTTGTTTGACCAAACATTAGAACAGGCAAGATGAGTAATCTAAGCAACTTTGACCATGGTATGATTGTTGATGCCACACATGGTGATTCCAGCATCTCAGAAACAGCTGCCCTCCTGTGATTTTTATGCACTACAGTCTCTAGAGTTTACAGAGAATGGTGCGATAAACAAAACACATTCAGTGAGCGGCATTTCTGTGGGCAAAAACACCTTGTTAATGAGAGAGGTCAGAGGAGAATGTCCAGACTCATTCAAGCTAACAGAAAGGCCAGAAATGCTCAAATAACATCTGTTTAAAACAGTGGTGTACAGATTGGCATCTCTTAACCAGCAGCATACCACCCTGCATACCACTGCTGGCTTGCTTCTGAAGCTAAGCAGGGTTGGTCCTGGTCAGTCCCTGGATGGGAGACCAGATGCTGCTGGAAGTGGTGTTGGAGGGCCAGTAGGAGGCACTCTTTCCTCTGGTCTAAAAATAATATCCCAATGCCCCAGGGCAGTGATTGGGGACACTGCCCTGTGTAGGGTGCCGTCTTTCGGATGGGACGTTAAACGGGTGTCCTGACTCTCTGAGGTCATTAAAGATCCCATGGCACTTATCGTAAGAGTAGGGGTGTTAACCCCGGTGTCCTGGCTAAATTCCCAATCTGGCCCTCAAACAATCATGGTCACCTAATAATCCCCAGTTTACAATTGGCTCATTCATCCCCCTCCTCTCCCCTGTAACTATTCCCCAGGTCGTTGCTGCAAATGAGAACGTGTTCTCAGTCAACTTACCTGGTAAAATAACGGTAAAATAAAATAAATAAAAAAACGTACAACACCGTAAATAATTCAGGCTGTTGTGGAGGCAAAAGAGGGTCCTACCCAGTACTATATAGGTGTACCTAATAAAGTGGCCGGTGAGTGTACAGTAATGTCAAATCTGAAAACATGGTCTGGAAAAGTGGTACGTGGGACCATAGAAACAGTGTCTGATAAAGAATGATGATAAAATATTACATCCATAGATAATGTAGTCCAAATGGTTCATGTTCCACGGAAATTGGTGTCAATGGATCTCGTTATCCTGAAACTTTCATGATCTAAACATGAAATATTGTTAGTCAGTTTTCATAAAACTATGCATTAAGAATAATGCAAAAGTCACTTATCATTTTGAGCAGTTGCATCAATTGATAGTTAGATCATTGTAATGAAATGAATAGACAGTCATTTCAGCTGTAATTTGTGAATTGCATTTTGAAATGGTAATACTTTGTTAAGTTGTGTCATTTTGAACAGGTGATTTTAGTTCAATGAACAAATGGTCTTATCTTTATGTGTATTGTATCCAAGCAATTGGAAAAAGTGTTAAGAGTTTTGCAAAATTTGCATTTTGATCATTGGTTGTGAGTTTTGTGTCTAGAGTTTTGAAAATTTAACGAAATTAGTGCCAAAGTGATTGTAAAAAACTGTAATACAGACAGAATATATCGACAAAGAATTTCTGAATCCACATGCACTATTAATAGTAATATGTCGATGGATGAGGACAGAATTTCAGGACAAAACCAGCTGGCAATGTATCCTTAATATTCAGTAGCTCCTATCAAGTGTGTACATGTGTGTTTAATGTATGTCTTTCACTTCCACATACATGTGTGTGTGTGTGTGTGTGTGTGTGTGTGTGTGTGCGTGTGTGTGTGTGTGTGTGTGTGTGTGTGTGTGTGTGTGTGTGTGTGTGTGTGTGTGTGTGTGTGTGTGTGTGTGTGTGTGTGTGTGTGTGTGTGTGTGTGTGTGTGTGTGTGTGTGTGTGTGTGTGTGTGTGTGTGTGTGTGTGTGTGTGTGTGTGTGTGTGTGTTTACTAGTCCTAATTGTTCCTTCCCCCAGTGCTTCTCCGACTCAGACAATAACCGGTTATTAATAGATGAGAGAGAGAGAGAGAGAGTGAGAGAGAGACTGACAACCACAAAGAGGGATAATTCCAGCCCAGCCACACCCACCGGATCTTAATTGCGTTGTAAAGGGAAATCAGCGGCTGCAGCGTGAGGGGACTGTCAAACCCCGGGATAAATCTGGCCCTGACAGACTTAATTGGTAGTTGTCTTGTATTTCCGTGTTATCATTAGCATCCCAAGACACCCCTCTACATGCGCGAGCGTACGTGCATACACACACGCACACATACAAAGACACACCAACACGTTCACACACACACAACACTGCAAGCACACACACGTACAAGCACACGCACACCGCAAACGCATACACATGCATGCACGCACACACACATCCCTCTTCGATTGGTGAAAAGGTCATTAGATGTGTTTGCTGTAATAGCAGCCTTTCCCCTAGCACCCCAGTGTGTCCTAATGACAGATACAGCACTAATAGGACCCGACTGGTGCAGGTTGACATTATTATTTATCTACAGTTTCAGGATTCCAGGTTTCATGTTTTTGTGAGACATTTGATTTTAGTGGTGTATTTTGTCAGTCTCTATTATTATTTTCTGCACAGTATTGATTGCCAGATTTGCCAACAATTTATTTATTCATTATTGTTACAAATAACCTATTGGCATGATGCTGCGGTTTTCCTATAATAATGACTGTCCTATAAACAAGTAGCCCCTACAGATGTCAGAGTGGGAGGCTGTACGTTGTAGAGCTCTAGCCCTCAACATACAGAAATGCAGAGAGCATCAACCATAGCAGCCCCAAACTTAGCCCCAGCCTCAACGCTAGCTGTACCCCAGCAGCACCAGGTCTGGTGTTAGGAGTCAGCATCTCATCCAATCAGCCACAGCTTTACCCAAGCAGTACCAGGCCTGGTGTTAGGAGTCAGTCACTCAGCCCCTCAGCCAATCAGACCCAGCTTTACCCCAGCAGCACCAGGCCTGGTGTACCAGTACCAGATCCATGTGGATCTATATACAGGGAGTACCAGTACCAGATCAATGTGGAGATATATACAGGGAGTACCAGATCAATGTGGATCTATATACAGGGAGTTCCAGTACCAGATCAATGTGGAGCTATATACAGGGAGTACCAGTACCAGATCAATGTGGAGATATATACAGGGAGTACCAGATCAATGTGGATCTATATACAGGGAGTACCAGTACCAGATCAATGTGCAGAGGTACGAGGTATTTGAGGTAGATATGTACATGAAGGCAGGGTAAAGTGACTAGGCATCAGGATAGATAATAATAAGGTATTTGGGGTAGATATGTACATAAGATATGTACATGAAGGCAGGGTAAAGTGACTAGGCATCAGGATAGATAATAATAAGGTATTTGAGGTAGATATGTACATGAAGGCAGGGTAAAGTGACAAGGAATCCGGATAGATAATAATAAGGTATTTGAGGTAGATATGTACATGAAGGCAGGGTAAATTGACTAGGCATCAGGATAGATAATAATAAGGTATTTGAGGTAGACATGTATATGAAGGCAGGGTAAAGTGACAAGGCATCAGGATAGATAATAATAAGGTATTTGAGGTAGATATGTACATGAAGGCAGGGTAAAGTGACTAGGCATCAGGATAGATAATAATAAGGTATTTGAGGTAGATATGTACATGAAGGCAGGGTAAAGTGACTGGGCATCAGGATAGATAATAAGGTATTTGAGGTAGATATGTACATGAAGGCAGGGTAAAGTGACTAGACATCAGGATAGATAATAATAAGGTATTTGAGGTAGATATGTACGTGAAGGCAGGGTAAAGTGACTAGGCATCAGGATAGATAATAATAAGGTATTTGAGGTAGATAGGTGTGTGTGTGTGTGTGTGTGTGTGTGTGTGTGTGTGTGTGTGTGTGTGTGTGTGTGTGTGTGTGTGTGTGTGTGTGTGTGTGTGTGTGTGTGTGTGTGTGTGTGTGTGTGTGTGTGTGTGTGTGTGTGTGTGTGTGTGTGTGTGTGTGTGTGTGTGCGTATGTAGTGTATGTGAGTGTGTGGGGGTTTCTATGAAGGTGTGTGTGAGTGACTGATTGACTGAATAAGATCAAAGAATGGACATGAAAAGTGAATATCAAAGCAAGTATTATTAAATAACTTTGTCAAATGAATGAAACCACATACAAGGCATGAAGCTGAAGTTACAAAGCCACAGTGGACAATCACAGCAGCAAGATTTGTGACCTGTTGCCACAAGAAAAGGGCAACCAGTGAAGAACAAACACCATTGTAAATACAACCTATATCTATGTTTATTTATTTTCCCTTTTGTACTTTATCTATTTTCACATCATTACAACACTGTATATAGACAGAATATGACAAATGAAATGTCTTTATATGTTTGGAACTTTTGTGAGTGTAATGATTACTGTAAATGTTTTATTGTTTATTTCACTTGCTTTGGCAATGTAAACATATGTTTCCCATGCCAATAAAGCCCTTAAATTGAAATTGAATTGAATTGAGAGAGAGAGAGAGAGAGAGAGAGAGAGAGAGAGAGAGAGAGAGAGAGAGAGAGAGAGAGAGAGAGAGAGAGAGAGAGAGAGAGAGAGAGAGAGAGAGAGAGAGAGAGAGAGAGAGAGAGAGAGAGAGAAAGAGAGAAAGAGAGAGAGAGAGAGAGAGAGAGAGAGAGAGAGAGAGAGAGAGAGAGAGAGAGAGAGAGAGAGAGAGAGAGAGAGAGAGAGAGAGAGAGAGAGAGAGAGAGAGAGAGAGAGAGAGAGAGAGAGAGAGAGAGAAAGAGAGAGAGAGAGAGAGAGAGAGAGAGAGAGAGAGAGAGAGAGAGAGAGAGAGAGAGAGGTCAGGGGCAAAAAAGAAAGAACAATGAATCTAAGACTCTTCTATATCTGAGTTGTTTGGATTCAACATCTAAGTTGTTGACCAATATTATTACTGTAAAGTTAACCTCCAATCAGATATCAGACGTACAGGATATAAAGACAACAGCACCATTTCCTTCGCAGAGATGTGACGATGGGATTTGTGAGATAATGCAGCATTCCTAAAACAACACAAAGAAAATCCTTGCATACAGTGTAAATAGCCACTTAGGGGGCTGGGCCCACAAAATGTAAATCAGTGTTGCACAGTATACCAAAACTTTGGTACTTTTTCACACAACAAAAAAAATGGTTCGGTAAGCTGGTTTTTGTTACATTCGGTACTTCTGTCAAATGTCTCACGTGATTGAGATGATCAAGTCTGTCTATCAGCGCAGCCCCTTTATAGTGTGAAGAGCAAAGGGTCTGATCCGCTAACTCATTCATTGTTACAGCTGCCTGGGCTATTTTGTTAGCTCTTCACTCATGCTGCACAGAAATAAACACACTTGAAAAATGCAACACGGCATGTAGTCTTTTTTAAACTGTTCTTTACTGTTCGCAAAACAATGTCCATACAGGCTAGAACACAATGCAAGACGATACCGGTAGCTTCCAGGTTTTATTGTGGACTAACTTTCCTTGCTGGCTTACAACTTAAGCAACATCAATTCACTACCCTAGTACTTTGTTTGTGACAATGTTCAAACCATATCGCTAAATATGCTGATTTCAAAGCTGATTGTCACCCAAAAAATGTATTAATTCACTTTGTCTCCCTCGCCACCAAAAACTCATTCAGTTCTTCGTCTCCCTCCCGATATGCATAATAATTGTTTTTGTTATATGGAGTCCTGTTCTGAACAGACCCGAGGACAACTAGACCCGTTCTGTATAGACCTGTTCGGATCCAGACCCAGTCCGATCGTAGTGAAAAAATACTTCATTAAACAGAGCTGATAAAGCACGAGGGAGTGGAGGTACAGAGAGGTAATGATTTAGCATGGGTTGTGCTGTGGATGTAGCCTACTGTGAGTGTGAGCGAGTGACACAGGGAACAGGGAGGAAGGTGGGAGAGACGAGAGACCAACCAAGCCGACTCGCTCTATAGGAGATTAATAGCTGCCATAGCTACTGTAGATTATTTATCATCCAATATGATTACTAGTATTGACTGCATCAAACCGGGAGAAGCTATTTACAGTAAGCTAGCTAGCTAGGCTAATTAGGGCTGCGTGCACTTTCTCGTCCAACACAGTTACAACCAACAATAACTCAATTCAGAATATAAAGAAGCAGCCTAAGTGTTGGTTCTTGGTCATTGTAGACTGTCCTTCTCCTTTAACTTTTAATTCCATCATTTTAATTACCTCATCTATTGATTAGATATCTCCTAACTTTTGTCCCACATGGAGGCTCTATGACTGTAGCCTATTGCCGCTTTGATGACTTATGATTGGCTAACAACAACAACATGCAACATGCGCCCCTCTCGTGAAAAGCAAAGAACAGCAGCATAAATTATACAATTTCTCTCTCTCTCTCTACTGCAGCAGTTGTGTTCGGATCTATTTGGGTCCTTCCGGACAAGTCAGTTAAAATTACACATACCCGGGACCCCGTGACAATCATATCAGATCCGACCCAGACCTGTGACATTATTTAGAATTCTGGATCCGGACACGCTCAGGTCCCAGATCGGGTCTCGGGTATTCGGGTACAGGTGGATCTATGAAGAACTCTAGTTCTGCCTCGCAATTTACGTAATCACTTTCTTTAGAGACAATGCACGCTTTTATAAAAGAAGAGGTTGCTTGCAAATGTTGTTGATCAGTACAATAAAATAATATGTTCTATGAGCAGTTGCTAATTAAATAAGTCCTAAATGGAACGGATTGTTGGTCATCTGTAGACCCATGAAACCAGCTAAAACAAGCTCAATAACTCAATGCACTCACAAACGCCTATTGAACAATATGCATTCATCTGTAATTTGAATAGTCCTAGGCTACCTCTTGACTTACCCAGTTTATCAACATTTACCATTCAAATGAACTCAGCAAAAAAAGAAACGTCCTCTCACTGTCAACTGCGTTTATTTTCAGCAAAGTTAACGTGTAAATATTTGTATGAACATAACAAGATTCAACAACTGAGACATAAACTGAACAAGTTCCACAGACATGTGACTAACAGAAATGGAATAATGTGTCCCTGAACAAAGGGGGGTCAAAATCAAAAGTAACAGTCAGTATCTGGTGTGGCCACCAGCTGCATTAAGTACTGCAGTGCATCTCCTCGTCATGGACTGCACCAGATTTGTCAGTTCTTGCTGTGAGATGTTACCCCACTCTTCCACCAAGGCACCGGCAAGTTCCCAGACTTTTCTGGGGGGAATGGCCCTAGCCCTCACCCTCTGATCCAACAGGTCCCAGGTGTGCTGAATGGAATTGAGATCCGAGCTCTTTGCTGGCCATGGCAGAACACTGACATTCCTGTCTTGCAGGAAATCACGCACAGAAAAAGCAGTATGGCTGGTGGCATTGTCATGCTGGAGGGTCATGTCAGGATGAGCCTGCAGGAAAGGTACCACATGAGGGAGGAGGACGTCTTCCCTGTAACGCACAGCGTTGAGATTGCCTGCAATGACAACAAGCTCAGTCCGATGATGCTGTGACACACCGCCCCAGACCATGACGGACCCTCCACCTCCAAATCGATCCCGCTCCAGAGTACAGGCCTTGGTGTAATGCTCATTCCTTCGTCGATAAACGCGAATCCGACCATCACCCCATGTGAGACAAAACTGCAACTCGTCAGTGAAGAGCACTTTTTGCCAGTCCTGTCTGGTCCAGCAACGGTGGGTTTATGCCCATAGGCGACGTTGTTGCCGGTGACGTTTGGTGAGGACCTGCCTTACAACAGGCCTACAAGCCCTCAGTCCAGCCTCTCTCAGCCTATTGCGGACTGTCTGATCACTGATGGAGGGATTGTGCGTTCCTGGTGTAACTCGGGCAGTTGTTGTTGCCATCCTGTACCTGTCCCGCAGGTGTGATGTTTGGATGTACCGATCCTGTGCAGGTGTTGTTACACGTGATCTGCCACTGCGAGGATGATCAGCTGTCCGTCCTGTCTCCCTGTAGCACTGTCTTAGGCGTCTCACAGTTCGGACATTGCAATTTATTGTCCTGGCCACATCTGCAGTCCTCATGCCTCCTTGCAGCATACCTAAGGCACATTCACGCAGATGAGCAGGGACACTGGGCATCTTTCTTTTGGTGTTTTTCAGAGTCAGTAGAAAGGCCTCTTTAGTGTCCTAAGTTTTCGTAACTGTGGCCTTAATTTCCTACCGTCTTGAAGCTGTTAGTGTCTTAACGACCGTTCCACAGGTGCATGTTCATTAATTGTTTATGTGTCATTGAACACGCATGGGAAGCAGTGTTTAAAATGAAGATCTGTGAAGTTATTTGGATTTTTACGAATTATCTTTGAAAGACAGGGTCCTGAAAAAGGGCAAACATTTTTTTTGCTGAGTTTGGATGATTACCATTATGTTGTTTTGTAGTTAGATTGGTAAAAACAAAGTCAAATTGATGCTATAATTGATTCATTAAGGCATACACGGCTGTCTAAGAAATTGACATAAAATGTTCAAATGTAATGATGTTGAAATGTAAAAGATGCCCAACAATCGAACAGAGCAATAGCTGAGTTTATCGATACGGATCAAGTGCCGTTCTGGGACTTTGGCTAATATGCCTTCTTTTGTTGTTGTTGTGGTATCATTTTGGTATCGTTTCGGGTATCAAGTATTGTGACACTAAACTTGGTATCGCAGTCAAATTTCTGATATCGTGTCAACACTAACGTAAATATTGATTGAACAAAAAAAAGAAGCAGTACTGCAATGTGACGTCATCTATAAATATGACTGAATGTCTGTTGTTCTCCAAACACTGACAAAGGCTGCCGCCGAAACGAGTCCGTTTGTTCTGACCTCCGCTGCTAAAAAAAATACATGAGAACTTAAAGTATATTTTAGTGAGTGCAAGTTTTTCCTTTTTTCAAGGAGTCAGCCCAAGACCCTCAGCTCTGGTTGTACCCCAGCAGCACCAGGTCTGGTGCCTCAGCCTCTCTCCTGGTGTCAGGCTCGCTGGGCTGCCAGGCTACAGCCACCCCAGCAGCACCAGGTCTGGTGCTAGGAGTCAGCCTCAGCCTCTCTCCTGGTGTCAGGCTCGCTGGGTGGCCAGGCTACAGCCGCCCCAGCAGCACCAGGTCTGGTGCTAGGAGTCAGCCTCAGCCTCTCTCCTGGTGTCAGGCTCGCTGGGTGGCCAGGCTACAGCCGCCCCAGCGGCACCAGGTCTGGTGCTAGGAGTCAGCCTCAGCCTCTCTCCTGGAGTCAGGCTCGCTGGGCGGCCAGGCTACAGCCGCCCCAGCAGCACCAGGTCTGGTGCTAGGAGTCAGCCTCAGCCTCTCTCCTGGAGTCAGGCTCGCTGGGCTGCCAGGCTACAGCCGCCCCAGCAGCACCAAGTCTGGTGCTAGGAGTCAGCCTCAGCCTCTCTCCTGGTGTCAGGCTCGCTGGGCTGCCAGGCTACAGCCACCCCAGCAGCACCAGGTCTGGTGCTAGGAGTCAGCCTCAGCCTCTCTCCTGGTGTCAGGCTCGCTGGGCGGCCAGGCTACAGCCACCCCAGCAGCACCAAGTCTGGTGCTAGGAGTCAGCCTCAGCCTCTCTCCTGGTGTCAGGCTCGCTGGGCGGCCAGGCTACAGCCGCCCCAGCAGCACCAGGTCTGGTGCTAGGAGTCAGCCTCAGCCTCTCTCCTGGTGTCAGGCTCGCTGGGCGGCCAGGCTACAGCCGCCCCAGCGGCACCAAGACTGGTGCTAGGAGTCAGCCTCAGCCTCTCTCCTGGTGTCAGGCTCGCTGGGTGGCCAGGCTACAGCCACACAGCCCATGCATTATTGAGACTGAGCTTCGGGGGGGGGGGGGGGGGGGGGGTGGATTAGTCAGATATAACCTCAGAGGAGGAGAGAAAGAGAGAGGGATGACATGATGAGAATCACCCCTGGCCATTTAACTCCTTTAATTAAATCCTAGATGGAGAAGCCAGAGAGAGGAGAGAGAGAGGGAGGGTGGCGGAGAGGAAGAAAGTGACAAGAAGAAAGATGAAAATGAGTAAAGGTAGGGGGAAGAAAAAGACTGATCGGAATAGAGAGAATAGGAGAGAAAAAAGAGCCAGAGGGAAAATAAAGTGAGAGAGTGCTTGCCTCTTTGTGTGTGTTTGTGTGTGTGTGTGTGTGTGTGTGTGTGTGTGTGTGTGTGTGTGTGTGTGTGTGTGTGTGTGTGTGTGTGTGTGTGTGTGTGTGTGTGTGTGTGTGTGTGTGTGTGTGTGTGTGTGTGTGTGTGTGTGTGTGTGTGTGTGTGTATCCGGTCTCCTGCTGTGATGAGGCAGACTAATGAGTTAGCCCTTTGCCATGCTGGTCACACGGCCATGCGGTGTGACAGGGATCTCTGCTCTCAGAGAAAGCAGGAGAAATTAGGTTTAGAGCAACCTGATCTCAATCTCACCCTGCACCCCTGCCACCCTGTCAGATAACATATGAACATTTGATGAAGTTGCCAACAAGCACTGATCTATGGTCAGTTTGCCTTTCTTCTCCTGGTGGTTCCGGTTATGATTGCGGGTGGGTAAACTGATCCTAGGTCTGTGGATCGCCTTATTTATGAGATGGTTAGAGACAGGGGGAGAAGGACATCGGGAGAGTTGATTTGGGTTTAATATGACGAGGAGAGCCAGGAAAATGGTTTGAGAGGAAGATAAAAAAAATAGGGAAGGAGAGAAAGAAGTGAAGAATTAGAGAGGTGGACGTGTTAAACAGAGTTCTGTGAGAGGTTGACTGTACCGTTATGCAAGGCATTTCAAATAAAATGTTATACTCTCATTGAGTTAAGAGCCACTTTCCTGTCCACTCTGTCCAGCAAGCCTACACACTTCATCACACACACACACACACACACACACACACACACACACACACACACACACACACACACACACACACACACACACACACACACGTACACACACACACACACTTCATCACACACACACACACACACACACACACACACACACACACACACACACACACACACACACACACACACACACACACACACACACACACACACACACTTCATCACACACACACACACACACACACACACACACACACACACTCACACACTCACACACACACACACACACACACACATTTCCCTTCCAGCAGCTCTATACTCCACAGGTTTAATAGTGCTGGTGTTGTTATTGGAGTAGCAGAGAACATATTAGTCCTGACCCAGTAAAAGTTAACACAGGCCTGCTCATTAGAACTACCGTATTAAGGTTCTGTTTGAACCAAGCAGCACAAAGCTCACAGTAAGACACAATGTTCTGTATTAGCAAACAGAATGAAGCACATCACTCCTTCACTCCTCCGTTCCCTCGCTCCACCCCTCCATCCCTCCATTCTTCAGCTCGCCTGTAGGAGGGGTGTATAAATAGACCCTCATTAGAGGCAGCAACACAGATGGGTGGAGGGGGGATGAATCGGAGTCAGAGTGTATGAAAACACCCCTACACACATTGGTCAATATAATTCAAATACATACAATCCTGAACAAGAATTGAGTCATGCTAATGTGTTTGAAGCGATAACCTTCTTAGCTTCACAGGCCTTAGCCTTGTTCCCTCATGACTGCTCACTATCTCAGACATTGATAGTGTTTCACCAAAGAAATCCAGTGTCCAGCAGGTCATCTGTAGATGACATAGATGTTTCTCCTGGTCCTAACAGCTTTTACACTGTGTGGAGACATGGACTGGAGACGAGAGTTCAGAGTAGAGGTCTGTCTGGAACTCAGGGAACATAACTGCTATATGGACTTGTACTGCTTGGAAAGATGGGGGTTTTAGGATTGGAGGAGAGGGGACAGAAAGAAAGAGACGGATGAAGTGTGATCAATAAACAAAGTAGGAAGACAGAAAAAGGGAGAGTGGGTAGAGGGAGGAAGACAGGGTAAGACCCATCTACTCTATCCACTCCCCCACTCCAGTCCATCTCTGCTCCTCTGCTCCTCTTCCACCCCACTAGGCTGTAATAACCATGTCAGTGTCATCTGTAACATTACCCTCTTCTCCTCCTGACCTTACCTCACTCCTTCTCTCCCTCCTTTGCCTCTTCTCCATTTATTCTACATCGACCCAGAAGACACATCGTACAATAAGCATCATCATCATCATCTCCAGCCGCTGGTAAATAACATGTTGGGAGGATTGTTCAGTGGGCCTCCAATCAGCCAGGCAGCGTTCTGGGTGTGTGCTGTGAATGTTCAGATGCACCTTGTCTTGAATTGGATAAATATGGCATGGCCGCTAATGTGATTTGATGGTCAGAATGACAGTGCGGCTAGTCCCTCTCTTCTTCTCCCCTCGCTATCTCTCTCTCTCTCTCTCTCTCTCTCTCTCTCTCTCTCTCTCTCTCTCTCTCTCTCTCTCTCGCGCTCTTTGTGAGATGGGTATTGAGCTGTTGTCCTTAGGCTGGATTCGATCAAACCTGCCATAGCAATGTTTACCTGGTCTTTTTGTTCACTAACTGTTGCCTGCACACACATTGTCTCATTCTGAAAAATGAAAGCAGTAAAACATGTATTTCACACCATCATCATCGACATCATCATCATCATCGACAATCATCCTCATCATCGACAATCATCCTCATCATCATCGTCATCACCATCTTTGTCATCATCATCATCATGGGCATCAGGTAGCCTAGTGGTTAGAGCGTTGGGCCAGTAACCGAAAGGTTGCTGGATCGAATCCCCGAGCTGACAAGGCAAAAATCTGTTGTTCTGCCCCTGAGTAAGGCAGTTAACCCCACTTTTCCCCGGGCGCCGAAGACACCTCTCTGATTCAGAGGGGTTGGGTTAAATGCGGAAGACACATTTCAGTTGAATGCCTTCAGTTGTACAACTGACTAGGTATCCCCCTTTCATCATCACCACTCACACCCTATTGTCTTCTGCCATTACAACCCTGAGTTCGTCCTATATCCTTGCAGTATTATACCCAGTCCACTCCAACCTCACTGAAATTACAGTCAAACTGGCAGTTCAAATTATAGGCTGTTTCCTACTTAGGAATATGCAGTAACTCAACCATTAAAGATTGTACAAGCAGTTAACCCAACCACAGTGATACCATACACCAGTTATTACAGCAGGCAGCCACAGTGGGCTTGGTAGTAGCAACATTACAGTGGCTACAAAAATGTGGGAGGTTTGTGTGACTGCTAGAGGTACAACTCAAATGCTGCTCCATCTCAATAGAAGTGCTTGGTGTATTTTAAGAGTACTGTCGAGTTGAGTACGGACATTGTGGGCTATTTTATTATGCAGCGTTTATTGTGGTTTTAGTGATTGTGTTGTACAGCTGTTTAGGGCCCTGAGTTTTTCATAGCAATGTGATCTGACTAGGAGAAACTCAGGGCCCTAAGTACAGGTTCATGATTGAAGTCAGAAGATGAGGGGTTTCTGTATCCTAACATATCTACCTCTTATGTTCCTGGCCTGAAGTTGCTGTTTATCAGCATAGAAACACACTCCTCACCTCAGCCTCCTTTGAAATGTATTAAGGACGCCTGCATGACTGAATGAATCTCTTTCACACACTCATTTTCTCATTCGCTCTGATTGAATGTGTTTTATCTATTCACAAAAGGCAGGGTGAGGAGAGAAGGAGAAGGAGACGGAGAGAGAGAGAGAGAGAGAGGAGGAGGGAGGTGTGGATGAGAGGTATTGTGGGAGGTGTCGTGGTGAAAGGGTCTCTCTCTCTTTCACTCTTTCTCTCACTCCGACTGTCTTCTGAACCATCTCATTAAACTCCTTTAAATGGATACAGTGACACTATCTCACCCCTGCCATCTCCGTGTCTTAGCCGTACCCCCCCCCCCCCCCCCCCCCACATAATATCTCTCCTCCACTGCTGGCCCCTGTCTCCAGCCCCATTCACTTGCTGCCATTCACTCCCTCGCAATAACAGCCACCTCCATAACCTAGATACTGTCAAGCCCTGATTCAAAAGGAATCTCCACGCGCAGACACAGACCACATCTCTGTAGCCTAGATATGGCCGGCATCTGTCCAAAGAGGTGGTCTTCTAGACGATTCTGGTTGAATGGTTTTTAGATAGGGGAAATGGGGGGAGGAGGGGGGTTGACGTATATAATTAATTACTACCTCTTATTATTATTCATTCTGTCTCTGATTGATTTAAAGGCCATCAGCCAGACAAGTATATTGTTTGTGTGCCGGTTTGGATGTGTGTGTGTGTGTGTGTACGTGCGTGTGTGCGTGCGTGCGTGCGCGTGTGCGTGCGTGCGTGCGAGAAAGGGAGCGACAGAAAAGGGGAACTCCACTGTGACAGAGTGACACTGATACTCAGATGTTTCAATTTAAAATGTATATCAAACAAAAACCAATGATTACAAATTTAAACAAACCATACCAGCTCTATGCACAAGAACTACTTTCAACTATTTCCTCTGAGTATTTTACACAAACATATTTACTGGAAAAGCATCGCAGATGCAAAGTTTGGTAACAGAATGACGGCACAAACAACCGTCATTCAACACGTGGCAAGTAGTCTATTGGTTAGATCACTGGGCTACTAACCTAGTCAAATCGCTGAGTCAACAAAGGACAAAACATGCCGATGTGCCCTCGAGCAAGACACTTAACCCTATTTACACCAGGGTCGCCGTTGAAGATGGCAGATCCTGGCCATGACCCCAGTCTCCGAGGGTGTCTTAGGGAGAGTTGGGATATGCAAAAAAAAATAAAAAATCCAATTCACACATGCGTATTAATACACACATGTACATGTGGGAAACAGGGCAAATAGAAGCACCCAGCAAATTATTATGACAAACCGTCATTCTGTTACCAAACGTTGCATCTGCACTGTTCTTCAAGTAAATACGTTTTTTCAAAATGTTCAGTGTAAATTGTTCAAAAATAGTCCTTGTGCATAGAGTTGGTATGGTTTGTTTAACTAGTTTGACACACTGAGGAATTGCCCAAATGTAAAGACGGGAGAGAGGTGAAGAGAATGTAGCAGGAGATGAAGATAGAGATGTGTTTAAAGGGTGAGGGTAGATGGATAAGAGAAAAGGAGTGGGAGAGATAATGAGAGGGTGATACAGAAAGAGAGAGAAAGAGAGAATAAGGAGATAGAGACGATTTCCTATTCCATCAGACGCACTGTGGCTCATTCAATATATTCCCCAGGCAATTACCCAGGCCACCTGCTTTGTCTCTCCTATCATTGTTTCCATCTCTAGCCCTCTTTCTCTCTCTCTCTCTCTCTCTCCGGTCTGTGCTGTGTGTCTGTGAAAACAGCAGCAGAGTAGTGTCTATGATGTAGAGGCAGTTCTAATGAGCTCAGCCTTGCATTCAGCAGGATTCCAGTGGTACGAGACGCCTCTCATCTCACACTGGTTCACTGGCTACGTTTAAACTTTTCATTCTAATTAAATAAATGCCCGCAAACCGAAAGACACTTAATAATGTGTCCCAATAGTTTTAGATTGTCTTCTCCTGTTTGTCTCTTATCTCCTTCCTGCCACCCATAGAAGAGGCCAAGGAGAGGAAGCCTCACAAGACTATTGGTACACAGCCACACTAAACCTCTTCCTAACCTCGACCCTAACCTCCTAACACAACCCCTATGACACACCAAATACTCTCCTGTTAACATGGTGAGGTGTACTGTATGTTGGAGGTGTTGTCTATGAGAGGTCATGTCCCAGCTGCCCAGGGGTCAGTGGGGGCTTGTGGGGGAGTGAATGGGGTTTGTTCATGGACAAATGAGTGTGCCATTTGAACACAGTGGGACTCACATTAAACCTCATTAAAGGCCCGTTGATAAACCGCTCCAAATTACAGCCTAGGACAGTGCATCTGCCAGTATGGACAATTATATCTAGAGGCACTAACACACACGCATCCCTCCTACTCTCTCTCTCCTTCTCTCTCTCTCTCTCTCTCTCTGTGTATTTCACCCTTTCTGTCATTTTCTCTTCCGTTGTTTCTGTCTCTCTCTTTCTTATATCCTTTTCTGTCTTCCTCTCTCTGTCATTCATTCTCTCTCATTTCTCTATCTCTCTCTCTCTCTCTAAAAAGATAATATCTGTTGCTTTAATCTTCTGGTGTTTGTGATTTTATATCTTGCACTCTTTCTGTTCTTCACTTGTTCTCTCTCTCTTTCTCGCTCTCTCCTTCACTCTTTCCTCTCTCCGCACCTCTTGTTGTTTGTCCTCCGTTCTCGCTCTCTCCTTCACTCTTTCCTCTCTCCGCACCTCTTGTTGTTTGTCCTCCGTTCTCGCTCTCTCCTTCACTCTTTCCTCTCTCCGCACCTCTTGTTGTTTGTCCTCCGTTCTCGCTCTCTCCTTCACTCTTTCCTCTCTCCGCACCTCTTGTTGTTTGTCCTCCGTTCTCGCTCTCTCCTTCACTCTTTCCTCTCTCCGCACCTCTTGTTGTTTGTACTCCGTTCTCGCTCTCTCCTTCACTCTTTTCTCTCTCCGCACCTCTTGTTGTTTGTCCTCCGTTCTCGCTCTCTCCTTCACTCTTTCCTCTCTCCGCACCTCTTGTTGTTTGTACTCCGTTCTCGCTCTCTCCTTCACTCTTTCCTCTCTCCGCACCTCTTGTTGTTTGTCCTCCGTTCTCGCTCTCTCCTTCACTCTTTCCTCTCTCCGCACCTCTTGTTGTTTGTCCTCCGTTCTCGCTCTCTCCTTCACTCTTTCCTCTCTCCGCACCTCTTGTTGTTTGTCCTCCGTTCTCGCTCTCTCCTTCACTCTTTCCTCTCTCCGCACCTCTTGTTGTTTGTCCTCCGTTCTCGCTCTCTCCTTCACTCTTTCCTCTCTCCGCACCTCTTGTTGTTTGTCCTCCGTTCCCGCTCTCTCCTTCACTCTTTCCTCTCTCCGCACCTCTTGTTGTTTGTCCTCCGTTCTCGCTCTCTCCTTCACTCTTCCCTCTCTCCGCACCTCTTGTTGTTTGTCCTCCGTTCTCGCTCTCTCCTTCACTCTTACCTCTCTCCGCACCTCTTGTTGTTTGTCCTCCGTTCTCGCTCTCTCCTTCACTCTTACCTCTCTCCGCACCTCTTGTTGTTTGTCCTCCGTTCTCGCTCTCTCCTTCACTCTTTCCTCTCTCCGCACCTCTTGTTGTTTGTCCTCCGTTCTCGCTCTCTCCTTCACTCTTTCCTCTCTCCGCACCTCTTGTTGTTTGTCCTCCGTTCTCGCTCTCTCCTTCACTCTTTCCTCTCTCCGCACCTCTTGTTGTTTGTCCTCCGTTCTCGCTCTCTCCTTCACTCTTTCCTCTCTCCGCACCTCTTGTTGTTTGTCCTCCGTTCTCGCTCTCTCCTTCACTCTTACCTCTCTCCACTCCTCCTGTTGTTTGTTCTCCGTTCTCGCTCTCTCCTTCACTCTTACCTCTCTCCGCACCTCTTGTTGTTTGTCCTCCGTTCTCGCTCTCTCCTTCCCTCGTTCCTCTCTCCGCACCTCTTGTTGTTTGTCCTCCGTTCTCGCTCTCTCCTTCACTCTTACCTCTCTCCGCACCTCTTGTTGTTTGTCCTCCGTTCTCGCTCTCTCCTTCCCTCGTTCCTCTCTCCGCACCTCTTGTTGTTTGTCCTCCGTTCTCGCTCTCTCCTTCACTCTTACCTCTCTCCACTCCTCCTGTTGTTTGTTCTCCGTTCTCGCTCTCTCCTTCACTCTTACCTCTCTCCGCACCTCTTGTTGTTTGTCCTCCGTTCTCGCTCTCTCCTTCCCTCGTTCCTCTCTCCGCACCTCTTGTTGTTTGTCCTCCGTTCTCGCTCTCTCCTTCACTCTTACCTCTCTCCGCACCTCTTGTTGTTTGTCCTCCGTTCTCGCTCTCTCCTTCCCTCGTTCCTCTCTCCGCACCTCTTGTTGTTTGTCCTCCGTTCTCGCTCTCTCCTTCACTCTTACCTCTCTCCACTCCTCCTGTTGTTTGTTCTCCCTTACTATTTCCACCACCGTGTGTTTGTTCTCCTAGGTTTTGGGTGTTGTTGATCCTTGACCTCATCATGAAAGATTCACGCAGTCATAATAACACTCAGGAATGTCACTCGCCTCCAATAAATGTTTGTACTCACTGACTCCACTCCTGTGTACACAGCGCTGGCCATCCTTCAGCCCTGCTGCTAAGCACACACACAGTGTACACACATGTATTTATTTTCAGAACTTGGGAAGGAATGACTCACCAGCTATCTGTCCCCTGGTATTCACCGGCCATACAGATCTACAGCAAAGTTTAGACTGGATGATTGTCAATGATTCATTCAGACTGACCCTTAATTTGTTTGACCTTTATCATGTCATATTTAGGATTGTAATCATCTGTGTGTGTGTTCACCTCTCTCCCAGAGATAAGCCTGCCTCACCCCCTGTGTGTATCTCTGGCCCCATAAAGCTGCCATGACGGATGTCCCTCTACCCCAGACTGTGTCCCCATGCTCCAAGTCCTATCAACAGATCTCAAACCTATTGTTTTGACCCCACAAACGTTGGCTTTATATGGATCAGGCCTGGTACCAGAGGGTTGTCAGGGCTTTAGTGACCTAGTGGTTGGTGCTATCGCCTGGTGTCCAGCTCTAGCTTTGTGACTAGGCTGTGCTGGGTGGGTTCACTTTCATCCTGTAAGAACCTGCTTCTACATGGTTTATACAAATGAAACATATATGCCATGAGACTGGCCTGGCTTATGCATGGTTCATACATTCAAGAGTGGGGTTACTTGTGTTCTCTTGGCGGGGATTGTACATGGAACCTTCGTATGGAACCTTTGTAACTGCTCTCCCTGTCTGATTTCAGGAGTTTACATTGCAATCAGGTATGTGTATTCTCACGTTTTCAGCATTGACAGTAATAGATAGATTCAGAACCCAAGGGGGACTTGGAAACCACTAAATTGGAAACCACTAAATTAGACACCCCTAATATAAGGTGTTGAGTTCACTGTTTCAGTAACTAACACTGGAACTTTAGAAGCACCAGTGGACATGTGCAGACTTTGGCTTTAGTTAAAGGAGTGGGACATATACAGCTGCCCTGGAGGCCTTAGAGAGGGAGACCAACACTGAAGTATCAAGGCCTATCGTAGGCCAGAGGCTTGCGATGATCAAGGCCTTTCATTGGCTGGCAGCTTTGTTGGATCAAGGCCTGCCATTTGCCAGCGGCTCGGTTGGATCGAGCTCCTTTGATTGGCCTGTAGCTTACTGGCTTGCAATGATAAAACACCACTGGTTTGCTCGAGGCTTGTTCAGAGCGAGCCCTGGTATTTGTATGTGTTTGCCTCTCACACAGAGACACACAGTTGTGGGCAGTTGTGGTGTGAGGGGAGACAGTGTACCATGGCGTTTATGTAACATCTGCTTTCTATAGATGTCATGGTATAACAGGAAGTGCTTGAATAACGGAGGCTCCTATCCTCTGCTCCCTAGCAGATAAAGAGTCCCTTTGGCAGGGTGGCGTTTGCCAAAACCCTTTACACCCTCTCTCTCTCGCTCCCTCTAACTCCTCACGCCAACCAGAATACACACCATAGGAATCCGTTACCATGGTTACCGGCAACAGCTCAGCAACGGCTTTGGCAACGGCACACTCTTTTTTTCTCCTTTTTTATTCCGCCATCTCTCTTTAGTCTTCTTTCTCCAGTCCTGCTCGCTCCCACTTTCATTCTCTCTATTTATCCTTTCTCTCGCTCTCTTTCTCTCTCTCTCTCTTTCTCTCTTTCTCTCTCTCTCTCCCTCTCTCTCACTCCCTCTCTCTCACTCCCTTTCTTCTCTCTAAGGTGTTTTAGTGTGGTGTACATTTCAGGGGTTATTTTCCCCTTAGTCTCATTGGACTCATTAGTGTCCTATGCTGAGGCCCTGTCTGAGCTTAGAGCGCAGCAGAGCAGCAGAGCACACACACCTGTGTGTAAGTGAGCATAGGCGCATGCAACTGTGCGTTTGTGGCATGTGTGTGTGTATGTGTGTGTGTGACATGTTCCTACAGGGCCTCTCTGGCAGCCAGTAATTATTGGACCTCCAGGCACATGATGTTTATGGTTGATTACAGTGATCAAAGGACGGGTTATGGAGACTGTCAGTGTGTGTGTGTGTGTGTGTGTGTGTGTGTGTGTGTGTGTGTGAGTGCATGCAAGACAGACAGAGAGAGAGAAATGCAAGAAAGACCAAAGTTCTGAGAAAAGACTGTGTTTAGTCTAACCATGGAAACTTTATGTGAAAGGATAAATGAGTTAATTAAAGTGGATAGTCGGCAAGCTAGGTAACAAAAGCAGACAAGCAATGAGTAGCGAATCTTGGAAAGTGTGCAACGCTTAGTGTAACGCAGGAAGCAAACACACAGGTTAGGGGTGGAACAGGTGAGTATAAATGTAGGTAATGACTAGATAGTGGAGGTGTTGAGAATATTTAGGTGTGGACGTCCTCCTGAACTTCAGCTACATAGTAAATATAGCTCAATGTAAAGAAACATGAACTTTCATAAATGAACACGGCTTTAATTTTACAAGCAAAAATCATTAGCTGTAAAGTAGGCCAAGGGGTTTCTTATGGCTGCATCCCGCTACCGGGATCGATATGACAGCAGCCAGTGAAAGTGCAGGGCGCCAAATTCAAACAACAGAAATCTCATAATTAAAATTCCTCAAACATACAGTGGGGAGAACAAGTATTTGATACACTGCCGATTTTGCAGGTTTTCCTACTTACAAAGCATGTAGAGGTCTGTAATTTTTATCATAGGTACACTTCAATTGTGAGAGACGGAATCTAAAACAAAAATCCAGAAAATCACATTGTATGATTTTTAAGTAATTAATTTGCATTTTATTGAATGACATAAGTATTTGATACATCAGAAAAGCAGAACTTAATATTTGGTACAGAAACCTTTGTTTGCAATTACAGAGATCATACGTTTCCTGTAGTTCTTGACCAGGTTTGCACAGCAGGGATTTTGGCCCACTCCTCCATACAGACCTTCTCCAGATCCTTCAGGTTTCGGGGCTGTCGCTGGGCGATACGGACTTTCAGCTCCCTCCAAAGATTTTCTATTGGGTTCAGGTCTGGAGACTGGCTAGGCCACTCCAGGACCTTGAGATGGTTCTTACGGAGTCACTCCTTAGTTGCCCTGGCTGTGTCTTTCAGGTCGTTGTCATGCTGGAAGACCCAGCCACGACCCATCTTCAATGCTCTTACTGAGGGAAGGAGGTTGTTGGCCAAGATCTCGCGATACATGGCCCCATCCATCCTCCCCTCAATACGGTGCAGTCGTCCTGTCCCCTTTGCAGAAAAGCAGCCCCAAAGAATGATGTTTCCACCTCCATGCTTCACGGTTGGGATGGGTTCTTGGGGTTGTACTCATCCTTCTTCTTCCTCCAAACACAGCGAGTGGAGTTTAGACCAAAAAGCTCTATTTTTGTCTCATCAGACCACATGACCTTCTCCCATTCCTCCTCTGGATCATCCAGATGGTCATTGGCAAACTTCAGACAGGCCTGGACATGCGCTGGCTTGAGCAGGGGGACCTTGCGTGCGCTGCAGGATTTTAATCCATGACGGCGTAGTGTGTTACTAATGGTTTTCTTTGACACTGTGGTCCCAGCTCTCTTCAGGTCATTGACCAGGTCCTGCCGTGTAGTTCTGGGCTGATCCCTCACCTTCCTCATGATCATTGATGCCCCACGAGGTGAAATCTTGCATGGAGCCCCAGACCGAGGGTGATTGACCGTCATCTTGAACTTCTTCCATTTTCTAATAATTGCGCCAACAGTTGTTTCCTTCTCACCAAGCTGCTTGCCTATTGTCCTGTAGCCCATCCCAGCCTTGTGCAGGTCTACAATTTTATCCCTGATGTCCTTACACAGCTCTCTGGTCTTGGCCATTGTGGAGAGGTTGGAATCTGTTTGATTGTGTGTGGACAGGTGTCTTTTATACAGGTAACAAGTTCAAACAGGTGCAGTTAATACAGGTAATGAGTGGAGAACAGGAGGGCTTCTTAAAGAAAAACTAACAGGTCTGTGAGAGCCGGAATTCTTACTGGTTGGTAGGTGATCAAATACTTATGTCATGCAATAAAATGCAAATTAATTATTTAAAAATCATACAATGTGATTTTCTGGATTTTTGTTTTAGATTCCGTCTCTCACAGTTGAAGTGTACCTATGATAAAAATTACAGACCTCTACATGCTTTGTAAGTAGGAAAACCTGCAAAATCGGCAGTGTATCAAATACTTGTTCTCCCCACTGTACATGTGTCTTATATCATTTTAAAGGTATTCTTGTTGTTAATCCCACCAAAGTGTCCGATTTCAACTATGCTTTTCAGCGAAAGCGCTACAAACGATTATGTGAGGTCACCATCAAACCACAATAAGCACAGCCATTTTTCCAGTGATAGCAGTCAGAAAAAGCAGAAATAGAGATAAAATTAATCACTAACCTTTGATTATCTTCATCAGATGACACTCATAGGACTTCATGTTACACAATACATGCATGTTTTGTTTGATAAAGTTCATATTTATAACAAAAAATCTGAGTTTACATTGGCGCGTTACATTCACTAGTTCCAAAAACATCAAGTGATTTTGCATAGCCACATCGTTTCAACAGAAATACTCATCATAAATGTAGATGATAATACAAGTTATACACATGGAATTATAGATATACCTCTCCTTAATGCAACCGCTGTGTCAGATTTCAAAAAAACTTGACGGAAAAAGCTAATCATGCAATAATCTGAGACGGAGCTCAGAACAATAGCCAAATTAGCCGCCATGTTGGGGTCAACAGAAACCAGAAAATACATGATAAATGTTTCCTTACCTTTGATGAACTTCATCAGAATTCAGTCCTAGGAATCCCAGGTCCACAATAAATGCTTGATTTGTTCGATAATGTCCATTATTTATGTCCAATTAGCTACTTTGGTTAGCGCCTTTGGTAAACAATTCCAAAGTCACAAAGCGCCTCCACTATAACGTGATGAAATGTCCAAAAGTTCCGTAACAGTCAGTAGAAACATGTCAAACAATGTACTGAATCAATCTTTAGAATGTTGTTAACATACATCTTGAATAACGTTCCAACCGGAGAATTAGATTGACTTCAGAAGAGCGGTGGAACGGATGTCCTCCTCATGTGAAGGCGCATGGTGAATGCGTGGTCAGCTCGTGGCAGTGATTACTCATTCCTGTCTCCTTCGGCCCCCCTTCACATTAGAGTCATCAGACAAAGTTCTGTTGACTGTTGACATCTAGTGGAAGTCAAAACTCATCCATATCTCGCTGTAATTTCATTGAGAGCTTGGTTGAAAATCTGCCACCTCAGAAAAACTTCTAACAGGAAGTGGAACTTCTCAGGTTTTTGCCTGCCATATGAGTTCTGTTATACTCACAGAAACTTAAGAGTGTTTTCTATCCAATATGAATAATAATATATATTAGCAACTGGGACCGAGGAGCAGGCCGTTTAATATGGGCACCTCTGTGCACCTTTCATCCAAGCTACTCAATACTGCCCCTGCAGCCATAAGAAGTTAACCGCTAGTTTCTTTTCGTTTTCACTGTCTCTGGTTATTCAATAATAATTATTTTTTTCTAATCACACCTTCCATCTGATGAAGACCTGTTCCCGGATAAGCCTCCGAAGGTACAGCATTCAGTCAGACCAAGCCAGTGGTTCCAACCATCCACTGGCTCCTCCCCGTCACTCCGCACCACAACCACGGTATCCACCAAACGTGGGCACTGAGGTTGCAAACCAACCAAACCAAATCTGCAAGCCAACCAAATCTCCAAGATCCACCTGAAAAAGCCAAGCATCCCCGGCCTCTCCTGAGCGACTACGCTCAGCTGTGCTGTTTTCTATGTACACCACCACCTCGGCAGAGAGTGCCGGGCTAGCAATTCCACAGCCGCCTGTGCCAAACCCCCGGCTGCCGACAATGACGACACACCCATCATCCTCGATCTGGCTGCCGGTTCCGCGGCTCTGCCATCTACTCCTACCACCTGCAGTTTTCCACCGCAGCCGCCCACCGGGTCCCACAGTTCAATGAAGGCACCTACTGGGGCGTCGACAACAAACTCTGTTGCAGGATCACCACCAACCTTCCAGGTTTACTATGTCTGCAACTTCCCACCCAGGCTGCTCCAGCCACGCTCCAAAGGCTTCTTCTCCTCTGCTCCTCACACCTCTGCCCCCTTGGCCACCCAAGCCATCATCCCCACAAGACCCTCCTAGGGATCGACTTTGAAAGACAATGACGTCCCATCAAATTCTCCGGGGGGTGCATGGAGTGCATTCATTTCCTCTCACTCGTCTGCAACGCCTCCGCCTGCCGCTTACTCCACGTCTGCTCCATCTACGCCGGACCCCACAGCCGTGGGACCTGCCCCCGCAACCCCAACCTTTGCAACCTCTTCAAAGCTAACCAATCCTGAATGGACCAACCACCTCTCTACCCCATCAACATCCCAACCATGGCAGGCAAACTCACCGCAACACCCTCTTTGTCTATTTCCTACTCAATGGCCTCACCCAAGGTTTATCCCCCGGTATCATCACACTGTCATCATCATCCTTCACGTGCCCCAACCTTCACGTGCCTCAGACTGCAATCACGGAACAGGAAGCAGTGGAAACCCTTCTTGCCAACGAAATCAATGAGTGTCGTTCCACCTCAAAAAGCACAAAAAAATGTGATTTTGAGACCTACGATCTCATATTGTTTGGAAGTCATTTCTATGAGAAACAGATAAGATTAGCATTCCTGCAACATTATTTTGTTGAAATTTAATTTGATCTCTGAGAAATTAAGCCAATTGATTATATCCAACTTGGCCATTTAAATTTATAGGATTCATATTATGTTTAATAAATATAGTACCTAACATCCGATCTGGAAACTATTCTAACAATGAGTCAGACATGAGGAATCCAAAGGAATGTTCAAAAGCCAGCCATGGACCCCTTACACCTCAAGCCAATCCCACCCTGACAACGAGTATATACAGTGCCAGTCAAATGCTTGGACACACATACTCATTAATTTTGACTATTTTCTACATTGTAGAATAATAGTGAAGACATCTAAACTATTAAATAACACATATGGAATCATGTAATAAACAAAAAAGTATATTTTATTTTTAGATTCTTCAGTTGCCACCCTTTTGCCTTATGACAGCTTTGCACACACTTCGCATTCTCTCAGCCAGATTCACTTGGAATGCTTTTCCAACAGTCTTGAAGGAGTTCCCACATACGCTGAGCACTTGTTGGCTGCTTTTCCTTCACTCTGCGGTCCAACGCATCCAAAACTGTCTCACCCTGACCCGTTTCACCTGTCTTTGTGATTGTCTCCACCCCCCTCCAGGTGTTGCCCATCTTCCCCATGATCCCCTGTGTATTTAAACCTGTGTTCTCTGTTTGTCTGTTGCCAGTTCGATTTGTTTCATCAAGCCTACCAGCGTTTTTCACCTCTGTTCTTGTCTCTCAATTGTTCCTGTTTTCTAGTTTTCCCAGTTTTGACCATATCTGCCTGCCCTGACCCTGAGCCTGCCTCCCGTCCTGTACCTTTGCCCCACCTATCTGGATTTTTGACCTGTCTTTGCCTGCCCATGTTAGATAATTATGGCGTATCGCTACAAAATGCTGTGGTAGCCAAGCAAGTCTCTTCTGTCACGGTTTTCCTCCTCCTCTTCATCCGAAGAGGAGGAGCAGGGATTGAACCAAAATGCAGCGGGTTGTGATGACATATTGATTTATTAAATAAACAAAACAGACAAAGACGAAAACGAACTATACTTGATATAACTAACAAAATAACAAAACGATGTAGACAGACCTGAACAAACGAACTTACAAATACACGAAGCACGCTGACACAGGAACAGACTACATAAACGCACGAACAAACCGAAACATTCCCGTATGGTGTAACATCGACACAGACACAGGAGACAACCACCCACAACGAACACTGTGAAACAACCTACCTAAATATGACTCTCAATTAGAGGAACGCCAAACACCTGCCTCTAATTGAGAGCCATACCAGGCAACCCTTAAACCAACATAGAAACAGAAAACATAGAATGCCCACCCAAACTCACGTCCTGACCAACTAACACATAAAACAAACTAACAGAAATAGGTCAGGAACGTGACATAACCCCCCCCCTAAGGTGCGAACTCCGGGCGCACCAGCACAAAGTTCAGGGGAGGGTCTGGGTGGGCATCTGACCACGGTGGTGGCTCAGGCTGAGGGCGAGGTCCCCACCCCACCATAATCAATCCCCGCTTCTTTATCCCCCTCACAATGCCCACCCTCCAAATAACCCCACCTAAATTAAGGGGCATCATCAGGATAAGGAGCAGCACCGGAATGAGGGGCAACACCGGAATGAGGGGCAACACCAGAATGAGGGGCAACACCAGAATGAGGGGCAACACCAGAATGAGGGGCAACACCAGAATGAGGGGCAACACCAGAATGAGGGGCAACACCAGAATGACTGGCGGATCCTGGCTGGCTGGCTCTGGACGCTCTTGGCTGGTTGACGGCTCTGGACGGTCATGGCTGGCTGACGGCTCTGGACGGTCATGGCTCGCTGACGGCTCTGGACGGTCATGGCTCGCTGACGGCTCTGGACGGTCATGGCTCGCTGACGGCTCTGGACGGTCATGGCTCGCTGACGGCTCTGGACGGTCATGGCTCGCTGACGGCTCTGGACGGTCATGGCTCGCTGACGGCTCTGGACGGTCATGGCTCGCTGACGGCTCTGGACGGTCATGGCTCGCTGACGGCTCTGGACGGTCATGGCTCGCTGACGGCTCTGGACGGTCATGGCTCGCTGACGGCTCTGGACGGTCATGGCTGGCGGAAGGCTCTGGCTGATCCGGTCTGGCGGAAGGCTCTGGCTGATCCGGTCTGGCGGAAGGCTCTGGCTGATCCGGTCTGGCGGAAGGCTCTGGCTGATCCGGTCTGGCGGAAGGCTCTGGCTGATCCGGTCTGGCGGAAGGCTCTAGCGGCTCCTGTCTGGCGGACGGCTCTAGCGGCTCCTGTCTGGCGGACGGCTCTGTAGGCTCATGGCAGACGGGCGGCTTTGCAGGCTCATGGCAGACGGGCGGCTTTGCAGGCTCATGACAGACGGACAGTTCAGACGGCGTATGGCAGACGGGCAGTTCAGGCGCCGCTGGGCAGACGGGCAGTTCAGGCGCCGCTGGGCAGACGGGCAGTTCAGGCGCCGCTGGGCAGACGGGCAGTTCAGGCGCCGCTGGGCAGACGGGCAGTTCAGGCGCCGCTGGGCAGACGGGCAGTTCAGGCGCCGCTGGGCAGACGGGCAGCTCAGGCGCCGCTGGGCAGACGGGCAGTTCAGGCGCCGCTGGGCAGACGGGCACACCTGTAGGGAGGAGACGGAGAGACAGCCTGGTGCGTGGGGCTGCCACAGGACCCACCAGGCTGGAGAGACCTACAGGAGGCTTGATGTTAAGAGGCACCTGAAGGACCGGGCTGTGGGGGAGTACTGGAGCTCTGGTGCGCAGCCTTGGCACCACTCCCCCAGGCTGGAATACTACACCAGCCCGTACCCTCCAGAGTGCAGGCACAGGTTGAACCGGGCTGTGGATGAGCACTGGAGATCTAGTGCCTACTACGCGCACCTCTCTCTTAGGCTCCACTACCACATTTGCCCGGTACGAGCGGAGCGTAGGCATAGGACGCACTGCACCCTCCCAGCGCTCCGGAGACACAGCACGCAGAGCCAGCGCAGGATACCCTGGACCGAAACTGCGTACCGGAGACCAGACGCGCTGAGCAGGCACAATACGCCCCGGCTGGATGTCCACACTCACATGACACTTTCGGGGGGCTGCTCTATAGCGCACCGGGCTATGGGCACGCACTGGCGACACCGTGCGCTTAACCGCATAACACGGTGCCTGACCAGTGACGCGTTGCTTATAATAAGCACGAGGAGTGCGCTCAGGTCTGCTACCTGGCTTAGCCACACTCCTCTCTAGCCACCCCCCCAAAAAAATTCTGGGGTTGCCTCTCGTACCTGTCCCGCTGCCGTGCTGCCTCCTCATATCGCCGCCGTTCAGCTTTCGCTTTCTCCAGCTCAGCTTTGGGGCGGCGATACTCCCCAGCCTGTGCCCAGGGTCCTTCTCCGTTCAAGATCTCCTCCCATGTCCATGAATCCTGGGGTCTCTGCGGTTGCTGTCGCTGCCCTTTTCCCCGCTGCTTGGTTCTGGTAATTTGGTGGGTGGTTCTGTCACGGTTTTCCTCCTCCTCTTCATCCGAAGAGGAGGAGCAGGGATTGAACCAAAATGCAGCGGGTTGTGATGACATATTGATTTATTAAATAAACAAAACAGACAAAGACGAAAACGAACTATACTTGATATAACTAACAAAATAACAAAACGATGTAGACAGACCTGAACAAACGAACTTACAAATACACGAAGCACGCTGACACAGGAACAGACTACATAAACGCACGAACAAACCGAAACATTCCCGTATGGTGTAACATCGACACAGACACAGGAGACAACCACCCACAACGAACACTGTGAAACAACCTACCTAAATATGACTCTCAATTAGAGGAATGCCAAACACCTGCCTCTAATTGAGAGCCATACCAGGCAACCCTTAAACCAACATAGAAACAGAAAACATAGAATGCCCACCCAAACTCACGTCCTGACCAACTAACACATAAAACAAACTAACAGAAATAGGTCAGGAACGTGACATCTTCTTCTTATTGGTGTCCTTTAGTAATGGTTTATTTGCAGCAATTCGACCATGAAGGCCTGATTCACGCAGTCTCCTCTGAACAGTTTATGCATTTATTCGGGCTGCAATTTTTGAGGCTGGTAACTCTAATGAACTTATCCTCTGCAGCAGAGGTAACTCTGGGTCTTCCTTTCCTGTGGCGTTCTTTTACCAAATAGGGCTATCTTCTGTATATCAACCCTACCTTGTCACAACGCAACTAATTGGCTCCAAGGCATTAAGAAGGAAATAAATTCCAATAATATACCTTTAACAAGGCATACCTGTTAATTGAAATGCATTCCAGGTGACTACCTCATGAAGCTGGTTGAGAGAAGGCCAAGAGTGTGAAACACTGTCATCAGACTTTTTTTTTCATTTAACCAGGCAAGTCAGTTAAGAGCAAATTCTTATTTACAATGACAGCCTAGGAACAGTGGGTTAACTGCCTTGTTCAGGGGCAGAACGACAGATTTCTACCTTGTCAGCTCGGGGATTCGATTTAGCAACCTTTCGGTTACTGTCCCAATGCGCTAACCACTAGGCTAAGCGCTAACCACACTAAGTCTCAAATATATTTTGATTTGTTTAACATTTTCTTGTTACTACATGATTCCATATGTGTTATTTCATAGTTTTGAATTCTTAACTATTATTCTACAATGTAGGAAATAGTAAAAATAAAGAATAATCCTTGAATGAGTAGGTTGTCCAAGCTTTTGACTGGTACTGTAGTATCAGTCCTCTGTGTATGACAAGTAGTATGGAGTTGCAGCTTGGAGTATTATTTCTTCATCCCATGTAATGTGTTCCCAGTGAATTTGGGGATGTTATTGTTTTCCTGATCAGAAAAATGTGTAATTGAAGTTGTTAGGTTTTTGTCCCATCCTACATCCTCATATTACCAGGTTCTGACCACTAGATGTTGCTGTTTCTGCTATTAGGTGAAAAAAGTTTGAAGATCCCCCCCCCCCAATGTTAAAGGAATAGTTAAACCAAATTACAAAATAACATTGGTTTCCTTACCCTGTAGGCAGTCTATTGACAAGGTATGACAGTGACCCATGTTTTTTTTTACATTTCTGGCACAAATCCTATGCAACTCAATGGCACCTACAGGTAATTGCCAAATAGGGCCATCACGAGCGAGAACAGATTCAATGCATCTTGGCATAGATTCTAAAGCTGTCTGTAACTCTATTGGAGGGATGCAACACCATTCTTCCACGAGAAATTCCATAATTTGGTGTTTTGTTGACGGTGGTGGAAAACGCTGTCTCAGGCACCACTCCAGAATCGCCAATAAGGGTTCAATTGGGTTGAGATCTGGTGACTGAGACCGCCATGGCATATGGTTTACATCGTTTTCGTGCTCATCAAACCAAACAGTGACCACTCATGCCCTGTGGATGGGGCATTTTCATCCTATGGGGGCATAATCATGGTAGCCAAAATATTGGCCTGCCCAGCATTTTTATACATGACCCTAAGCATAATGGGATGTTAATTGTGTCCCTCATTCACTGAATTTTTTCCATTAGTTTGACAGTTGCCTGTATATTAGCATTTTCACAGTTCATGTTCAAATCATCCTAAAGTATAAAACAATTATTGTGTAACTCAATGATGTTACTTCCAGATGATTTGGATATGAAGCGCTAACATTCTAATATAGGTACCATTGACTTGCATTGGATTTATTTTACAAATGCTAAAAAGTTAGCATTTGAAACAGTGGCCAAGTAAGCAAAACCAAAGCACGGGTAGCTGTCATACAGTACCTTGTCCATAGACTGCTTACAGGGTAAGGAAGCCACTATGTCGAATTGTAATTTGGGTGAACTATCCCTTTAACATCAGCCAATAGCAGAAACAGCACCATCAACAAATTCACTGAGAATACATTACACAGGATGAAGAAACAATACAGACAGCCAGGCCACTACACCTCCTCCAGCGTCACGCTTCCTCTTCACCAAGCTCGCTCGCGTGACCCCTACATTCCCTTTGTAATAGAATCTTTCAAACTATTATTTTGAAGCTGCGGTCTGTGGATGGAGGAGTGTGTCTATGTGTCCGTCTCCTCATCCCTGGCAGCAGTGGCAGTGTGGATGGTGGTGAGGGGGCTGTTTAGCCTGTGTTATGTATAAGGGCAGACATCGATTGGTGGTCATTTATAAATGATGGTGCATAATGTAATACATTCCCCTTGGTTGGGACTTTATCTGCGGCTCAATAAAACATGAGGTCTCCGAGGGACATGAAATATTCAGAGCACACAGAAAGGATATAAAAGCCACCTCTCTCCCCACCGACAGTGGTACTGTTATACAGATAGGCTTCAGGGCGATGGCCTGGGAGGGACAGGGGAAAAGGCCGTCTGTTTTAATCAACTCCGTTACAGGCCTGGTTGCTTATTGAAACATGGCGTCTGTGTGTGTACATGCTTCTTCATAGATGCTCTGTTCTTGAGGAGAGTAGAACACAAAGCAAAGCACACGTACCCAACATGGGAGAATATAAAGCAGGCTGTACCTGTATAATTTGCATATTGACAGTCAGGTGTTTCAGCTACATAGTCTACCGAGGGAACCTTTTGTGTGTCTGTAGAATGGGTGATGCTACAAGCAGCAGTAAAGCAGTGAAACAGTAGATTGAGCTGGTGTATTTGTCTGTTCTCGTCTGTGACAGGCCCTAAATGTTTTTAGATCGTGCCAGTGGCGGAGGGCTCTGTCGGAGCATTACCACCTGTCTCCAATTCTCTTTTGTCTCTCATATGAATGTAAAAACAAAGGGAGACATTCAGTGGGATGTTTTTACTGTTTTAACTGAGGACCCTGCTGGGAGAATGACTCCAGACATTTTCACGGCACTTCACACTCTATCTCAGAGTTTGATGGGTGTGTTTTAAGCTCACCCAGGTTCCTGTGTGTGTGTGCGGGCGGGCGTGTGGGTGTGCGGAGGTGTGGGCGGGGGGACGTGTGGACTTGTGGGACGTGTGAGTCTCTGTGTGTGCATGCATGTGTGTGTATGCACGCTGGCTCTCAGTGTGTGTGTGTGTGTGTTCCTGTGTGTGTTAAGATCTGCCAGTCATAGCTGGGCTCAGTCTCTAATAGGGGCACTGGTGAGGTCATCCAACATCTGCTGTCAAAACCAAATTGTCTTCAGTCAACAAAATTGGGGAACGAACTCCCCCCTTACACACACATTACACACGTATTACACTCACACACATTACACACACACACACAACCTCCACACCCACCCTCCATAATCTCCCAACCTCCATCAGTGTTTTCTCTCTAGCTTTTCTCTCTCTCTCTCTAAGTGCATCTGTCACTTCATTCCAGGTCTTCATCTATTTTTCATGGAGGTAAATTGCCTGGTTCCTGTGTACCGTGAACTCTGTCTGCGTAATCCACAGAGATGACCTCTAATAACACCCTGCGCCATTCACCATCATCACACGGCCCCTCCCTCTGCTCCTCACACTGGCTCTCGCTCTCTTTCTCACTTCTTCCCGCTCTCTCTCGCTCCTTACTTTCCTCTCTAACCTTTGTCTCTCTTGCTCCCTCCGCCTCGATCCCTGTTTCTCTGTGTGAGACCCATCTCTCCGTCTGTGGGGCTCTCATTCTCTCTTATCTTTCCTCCCCTTCCGTCCATGTCCGTCGGTAATTCTGTGATTAGGCCGTACTCCATGGACAGGTAAGAGGGTGAGAGTGTCATTAATTTAGACTTTTCAGACCTGCTTTGGTATGAGGGAGACAATAAACACCTGCTTTGTTCTCCCTGGGCTGATGGCAGGCTCACAACATGTTAGGCTGGACAGAGGTATGTGTGTGTGTGTGTGTGTGCGTGTGTGTGTGTGTGTGTGTGTGTGTGTGTGTGTGTGTGTGTGTGTGTGTGTGTGTGTGTGCGTGCGTGCGTGCGTGCGTGCGTGCGTGCGTGCGTGCGTGCGTGCGTGCGTGCGTGCGTGCGTGCGTGCGTGCTCATGCGCCTGTGACAGCTGTGTGACGACGGATCAACAGAGATGGCAGTTCTAGCCGAGTTCACTTCCTCTAATTAGCTTTTAATTGACAGCCGTTAAAGATGACAATCCTCATCCATGATTAACTGTTGCACAGAAACCAAACCACTCTCTCTCCCTCTATGACTTTGCCTCTCTCCATCTCTCTAACGCTCTCCAAACACACACACACACAAAGTCATAAATACACACACACCTCATTCAGCACTTAACCAGCTGTAATAGTTACATTCCCTTCTCCATCTCTCATTTACTAGGGGGAATTGCCTTGGAATTGGCAGCAAATGGGAGAATTGTCCCATAATGCATTTCTATAAATGCCCGCAAATAGACGGAGAAATGAAAACATGACCTGCTGAAATTTCCCTCACGTTGGGTGAGGAAGCAAAGCCATGACCGTATCCAATCAGCAGCATATTGGTTATTGGTACATCTCCGTATGTAACATGAGCACCTATATTGAAAAGGTATTTACAGGAAATGCAACCAGACATTAGTTGGCCATTTTCAAACATGATGCGCCCGGTACAGCATTATTGTCTGCCCAATAGGCCTCAATAGTAAACAGTAGGTTAGAAAGACAGTTTTTCCAGTAACCTAATTGTGTGTCTACCTACAGTATCATACACTATCAGCCCTATGGTCCATTGTAGCAGGTCCACTTTTAGATAATATGGTTCCAAAATGGTTCTTCGACTGTCCCCATAGGATAACCCTTTTTGGTTCCGGGTAGAACTATTCTGGGTTCCATGTAGAGCCCTCTGTGACAGGGTTCTACATGGGACCCAAATGGTTTCTACCTGGAACCAAGAAGGTTCTACCTAGAACCAAAAATAATTATTCGAAGGGTTCTCTTATGGGGACAGCTGAAGAAGCCTTTTAGGGAAAGGGGGAAAGGAAAGGGGATACCTACTGTAGTTAGGTACAACTGAATGCATTCAACCGAAATGTGTCTTCCACATTTAACCCAACCCCTCTGAATCAGAGAGGTGTGTGGGGAGGCTGCCTTAATCGACGTCATCGGCACCTGGGGAGCAGTTGTTGTTGGGGGTTAACTGCCTTGCTCAAAGGCCGTTCTAGCAGTTTTTTTCTAAGAGTGTATGGATTTCAGAGTGTGTGTGTGCAGTCTGAGGCCAGTGATTATTTGTCATCAGTTTTCTGATGACAACAACGAACATGTTTGGGGGGAGTTTTTAATAATGACAAGGCCTATTGTGTCAATCATTAAGATTAGGAAATTCACCAATCCTTGCAAGATTAGGAAATTAACAAATCCTCCCTAGCACACTGTCACGTTCGTCATAACGATGAGACCAAGGCGCAGCGTGATTGGAATACATTCTTCTTTATTAAACGAAGAACACTTAAACAAACGAACAAAATAACAAAACGAACATGAAGCTATAAACAACTAGTGCTGACATGCAACTACACATAGACAATAACCCACCAAACCTAACTGGAAAATGGCAACCTAAATAGTATCCCCAATCAGAGACAACGATAAACAGCTGCCTCTGATTGGGAACCAATTCAGGCCACCATAGACCTACAATAACCTAGACTTACAAAAAACCCATAGATCTACAAAAAACCCTAGACAACACAAAACACGCATACCCACCCACATCACACCCTGACCTGACCAAAATAATACAGAAAACATATATAACTAAGGTCAGGGCGTGACACACACACACACAGATGTTCACACACACACGTGGACACACGGATGATCTCTGAAGTTCTAAATGATAGTTCCTGGTGATTGTGCAGACCGTGGCTGTAGTTCTTAGTGTTAGATATGTATCATCTGGGCCTGCCAAACTCAGAGTAGAGAGGAAGAATACTAATGACTGTGATTGCTATAAAGACCCACAGATCAAACCTAGCCCAGCTATCAACTCTATTCCCCTAT